>NC_003076.8:3030303-3333333 GCF_000001735.4 Arabidopsis thaliana | reverse complement strand
AAGGAGGGGAAGCAGGAGAAGAGGATGTAGACATTGGAGAAGATATACCAGTTGAGGATTATCCATCAGTGGAGATTGAAAGGGATGGTACAGCTGCCGCTGCTAGTGGTGGCTCTAGTTCTTCTGGCAGCTTCAGTTCGAGTGGCAGTTCTTCTTCTAGTGGTAATATAGTCTTACCCTTTCATCTATTTCTCATTTAAATGTTTATCTTTTGCCAATGTTTAAACGGTTTTCGGTGTTTGACTCTATGCAGATTCAGAGTCAGGGAGTTCATCAGGAAGTGATTCGGATGCGGATAGTGTGCAGTCTCCATTTGTGGAAGCAAAAGAAGCCCCGTAATAATTGTTGACCGTACGTTGAAATATGCTTAACAACTCCAGGAGACTAGAATCGGAGAATTTGGGTGGAGGTGGAACCTTTGTGTAAATGGAAGGGAAAGGAAGGAAGGGAAACTCGAAAGAAAAGATTTTGAGTGTTAGGGAAACAGTAGATAGAGGAAAACATGTAAAGGGTAGTTAGTGAATTTCTAGGTTGAGCAAAGAGGTGGAAGTTTTCTGTCCTTTTCCTCTTTCAGATTAAGGTTCTTTAGATTATTGGTGACACCATGAACAGAGTGACTTAGTAAGAAAAGATCGAGAGGATCTAAGAAAAATGTAGTGGAGAATGTGAAAATGGTTCGAAGAAAAATATTATCTCTGTTCGTTTCGTTTATGAACCATTTTTTTTTTTACCAGCTGCACTTCTATGAGATGATTACTACAACACTTGAAGAAAGCATGCTCAGGAAACAAGCAAGGAAAAAGTTTAATTTTATTTAATGACATTAATAAACCCAAAGTTGAGTGTGAGAGTAGCAAAGGACATAATTAGTTCAAGCAGAAGCAGCCAAGAGTCCATTGTGTCTGAGCAGAGGCTCTGGGGAAGGTTCTCGTCCTCTGAACTCCACAAACACCTGTTCAATAGTTTACCATTACATTTGATCATTATAAGCTCTGGAAACAAACAACTTGGATTTATGATATGCAGAACCTATAGTATAAAAGGCAGAGAAGAGATTTTACTTTTAGAGGAGCTTTTCCTCCTCCCAGAGCAAGTATAGTGTTTCTGAATCTCTGTCCTGTTTCTTTGACAGCCTGTGTTTTGCAACCCACACAACACAGAGAGATGTTCAGAGTCTGGAAAATCGAATCAAAGCTTCAGTAAGTTTGTTTAGCAGCATATACCTTAATGTCATCCAACCCAGCATCTTCAAAAGCTGAAAACGCATCTGCAGACAAAACCTCCGCCCACTGCACGTTGTCCACAAAAGTGTATTTAGATATTTGACCAGCAGAGAACCATCGTGAATAGAACTGCTGCATCGGTGAATTATATAGAAACAAAAGAATATATTTTACCTTGTAACTGTAGTATCCAGCTGCATAACCACCTGACAAGACATGAGAAGGTGAACAAGTGAAACAAACTATCAAACGCACCTACGATAACTGCACATGACTAACGTTTACGGATGCGTTACAACAAAACGGGTTTAAGGATGTTACCTGCAAATATATGACTGAAGCTACAGAGGAATCTATCTTCAGGAAGTGGAGGGATCACTTGTGTTTTTATGGACACCCTTTGATCAACTTCGTAGATGGTCTCTGCCCCACCTGGCATGTATTTTGTGTGCAGCTCCAGATCAACTGTAGCAAACTTCAACTGGAACAACAAGAGCCAAATTTACTGAAATGTGTACAATCCGCTGAAGAAGAGAATCTTGCTTAGTACTACATATGAACATCTACAGTTTGATATAATGTACTGACCTGGCGAAGACTAAGGGACCCTGCACGGAATGTTCTTGCAGCCAGTAGCTTCTTGTATACATTCTCGGGAAGAGTTTCTCCTGTTTGATAATGCTTAGCAATGCTCATTAAGGTATCCCTGAAACCACATTCAGATAATGTTCATTATAAATTTACTAGTAAATGCCTCTACGCAGCACTGCAAAAGTATTTGTAAGAGGACAAAAATCACGGGGACCCAAACATTTGTAAATTAAATTCGGCAAGGCAGTTGAACCCAAGTACCTGTGGTAGCACCAGTTCTCCATAAACTGTGACGGTAATTCAACTGCATCCCACTCGATATTCCGGATACCAGCCACTAGCCCCTCATCCTCTTTGGTAAGCATATGCTGAAGAGCATGGCCAAATTCATGGAACACAGTCTCTACCTGTAAATCAGAATAATATTGTCATAAAGAACAAGGATCATGAGTCATTGACCATGCATGTAAGAGTTCTCCAAAAGCACCTAAAGTTTCAAGTATGGAAAGCTACATATAGGTCGAAAAGAGAAGTGGTCTATCTAGTGCTACTCCTAAAGATTGTAAAATTTCGTCATAGCATGGCCCTCCACGCCACCAATATGTAAAGTTCCATGAGTGAATACCAATCCACAATAGTCGAATAAATCAATAAAATTACACATGAAGTAAGTTTTCTCAGGTACCAATTTAACTTCTAGGGCAGGGAAAACTACATTTGGGGGCATGTGTACTCATAGTTTGTTACCAACTACCATACATACTCAGGCATTTACTTCCTTCACAATCAATATAGAATTTAAGATATTTTTTACCTCACGGAATGTCATAAGGCTTGGCTTGTCACCAACAGGTGGAGTTTGGTTGCAGACCATTTGAGCAACAGGGAGTCTAACGGAGGAACCCTTCTGGGCCATGACTCGGCTACGAGAAAAAACTTCATCCATCCAAGCGCCGTCTCTCTTTTCTGAAGGGCGAGAGTAGGGATCAAAGTAGAAATAAGCAGTTGGATTTCCAGAAGAATCTTTGACACAGTAGAACCTAACATCGCTGTTCCAGACCTTCACGGCAATAATATATAACATGTTAAAAAACATAATAGCATGATGGACATATACTGAAACACGACATATTAAGTTCCAGATTTTACCGGCGCTACACCGTCTGCTGGCACAACATCAATTCCAAATAGTGTCTTAGCTAGACCGAATAACGCATCCATAACCTTTGGCAATGAGAAGTAAGGTCGCAGTTCTTCCTACAAAATTACAAGCAGTGAGCAATAAGCGGCAAGGATTGTAAAACAATATACAATTGTATCACAAACTAAAGAATAAGGACGAGAACCTCATTAATATCGTATTTGGATTCACGAAGCCTCTCACTCCAGAAAGTGATGTCCCAGTGAGTCAAACTGTCAGCCTCTGCAGCACCTTGGTTCTTCGCAAAACTCTTAAGGTCTTCTATGTCTAAGTCCATAACACATGTAAAATTAATTATAATCATGATTTTGGTTTGAAAGGCCGATACAAAAAAGCTATGAGGGAAACCGTTACATACTTTATTGGATAGAGAAATGCAGTAACAGCTCACTAGTTAAAGAACTATATGTTGATTTAAGTATTTTTCTCACTAGAAGTTACCTTGAACAGCCGGATCCCATGAAGCACTGCGAAGCTTTTCTAGTAGCTCATCTGCTTTCTCCACAGTAGCCATTTTCGTGGCCATGCTTACCTGGACAAGGAGAATGATATTAAATTTAAGCCCATGAGTAAAGGAGAGTAAGTTGACTTAGTAGACTATAATACCTCAGCATAATTTCTGTAACCAAGAAGCTTAGCCTTTTCCAGTCGAAGCTTCAAGATTTGGTCGATAATTGCTGTATTATCTAAATCACCCGAAGAGGCACGGGATAAGTAAGCACGGTAGACTTCCTCGCGCAGAGCTCGGTTTTTGGCATGTTGCATAACGGGAAGATAACTAGGAGCATCGAGTGTAATGAGCCATGGTCCAGTGTCAGCAGTTGCAGTTTCATGGCCCTTGGGTCATATATATTAAGACGAATCAACAACTTAAAAACCCAATGTAAATCAACATGAAACTTTATAAATCTTTCAGATATTATACCTTGGAAACAGCTGCTTGTGCGAACAATCCAAGTGCAGATGGTGGCAACCCCTCAATCTCTTTCTTGTCTGTTATCAACTTTTCAAACTTCTTTGTAGCGTCCAAAACATTCTCAGAAAACTTATGAGAAAGTTTTTCAAGTTCCTATAGTGGACAAGGGCAAATCAAGTAAGCAGATCATATTACTAATTACACAGAAGTAATGCGTGTGGACTCATGGAGCTGACATTTATTCGTCAAGAGTTATAGAATAAACCTGTTCAATTTTGTTAAATTCTTCCCTCTTATCATCTTCAAGAGCAATACCACTCAGAACCGCCTCCTTTATTTGGGCTGAAAACACATGGAAACTATATTAGCACATATCTCTGAGCATTGAAAATATAAAACGATTCCTCTTATACAAAAAAAAACTGGAAAGGAAAGAACAAATTGTGTTCCTTCTTATGCTCCGATTATAATTACTTGCCTTCAACTAATCGTTGACGAGCTTCGCTCAATGAATTCCAGTCTGGAGATTCTCGAATAGCCTTAAATGCATTGTAAATGGGTTTGCTCTGTCCCAACCTGAGCTGGAACTTCACCTTCTCCGGCTGTAGAGTGTAGATGAAAGTATTGTTAGGAAAACAAGAAAACGAATCCTAATCCACTGAATAAACAAACAAAAACTTAGAGCTCCCTTTGACTGAATCCATAATTTTCATGAATATCAATTTAACAGTGATGTACATGTTTGATGACAATCAAACAAATGTCGACACCAATAAGTAGATTTGAATTTGAATTAAACCAGTCATGAGCAGAGAAAAACTTGGCAATACAAATAAAAATCTACCTGAACTTCTTCAATGGCAGCACGAAGCTCAGGTGTGTCCTTGACAGCCTTAAGATGATTGATCATTCCCCAAACAACAGATAACCGATCAATAATCTTCTCTAATGGCTCCACTAGTTTTGGCCATGAAGGCTCTACAGCTTTTTCTAGCTGCTCCAATTCAGCTTCCTGGAAGAAAAAATCGTTTCACACAAATGGCAATAGCTAATATATGCAACATTTTACTAATCTGTTCATAGGATCATAGAAACAATACACAAGTCCAATAGAAGAAGAAGAAAAACAACAATGATCGGGATGATAAAGAAAGAGAAACGTACGAGCTGCTGCAACAGAGCACGAATCCCAGGTCTGACATGGTGAGCATCAACGGAGTCAAACGGAGGGAAGTCAAAATTCTGCAATAGAGGATTCGAGGAGAGAGTATCTTCAGAAGCCATTGATTGAGATTGACGAGAAAGAGAATGAGAAGCGGCGGTAGTGGAAGTGAATCTGAGGGAAGCCAGATGGGGCAATAATGTGACTTAAGGGAAACTTGAGGGACGAAAATGATAATAATAGAAACTTGCGTTTCGTTAATGCTAAAGGATAATTTTGTCAAATCATAAATTCTATCATTCTGAGTTTTTTTTGAACCGGGCTTGGAGATTTTTCAGGTAGTTCGTTGGGTTGGTTTAAGGACATGCTCACCAAGTGTTCGACGAAAATGAAGATAACTGGATAAGTCATAGAAAGTTTATTGTTTTCTGAATGGCCATGATCCAGGGTTACAAATATTTAAATAAGTTCCTACTTTTTTCTTAATGATTTCACATCGTTTTCAAAGATAATTTTGTTTTTGTATCTGGGTTTGTTCTTGCACGTAGGATAAGATCATATACAATTGTTTATCACATTCCTCTCATGATAACAGATAGACTTAGTTGACTACTTTTAAGGTTGATGCTAATTAGTTTTATCTGAGGTTGAGCTGGCTATCTTATTTTTCTAATCCTAGGTTTGGCATTGACTTGATGGAAGTATATTCGCTTATAATGGTCTCTTGATGTGTATGTTTTTAATCGATTTCTTAAAAGAACAGATCTTTTGACCTTTTTTACTGTGCATTGACATGTTCTTGAGTTTGGTTCATCTGTGTTGATGATTAATCATGTCATGTTCAAATAACTAATCGTGGTTGTGAATAAACTTGTTCTGTGGAAAATATCAGTGTTACATGGACTTTTTGATTGTGATTTCTTATTTTTGAAGTCTATAAAGTTTGACTCTGCTTGTTCACCCATTGGCTTGAGGAAAAAATAAGTCTTCTCTTTGATATACTTGAGTTCCTTTGTGATTATCATAAGCTGTCTTACAATTTAGGATGAGTATCAAACATGTCTTCCTCATTTTTCTAATCTGTTATAAGCAATCAATACAGAGATATGATCTGTTTACTCTTAGGGTCAACTATATGGTGACTTTTATGGTTGTTTATCAAAAAATTTAATTCCTGTGATAGCTTGGATCACGCTCTCAAATGATTTCATTCTTATAATCAAGGTTTAGTCATTGACTTGCTGATAAATATACATATCAGTTGCACCAATTTTGTCTCTTGAGCTAATTGTTGTTTCTGCCTGCAAATGGCCAACTCAATTC
This sequence comes from Arabidopsis thaliana, assembly GCF_000001735.4. Classification (NCBI taxonomy): domain Eukaryota; kingdom Viridiplantae; phylum Streptophyta; class Magnoliopsida; order Brassicales; family Brassicaceae; genus Arabidopsis; species Arabidopsis thaliana. Next base: position 3,326,917 of record NC_003076.8, on the reverse strand, counting down.
TGTTATTTTCCTTTGTTTTGGTTCTCCCTTTTGTCTGTTCAGTTCAATTTAACATATCTCGTTTTGGATCAGATGTTTCTGAAATAGCATACCAAGGAGATGCAAGAGCAAATGGGGCTGTTGAGCTTACCAACATTGACTACACATGCCGTGCCGGTTGGGCTACTTATGGTAAGCAGGTTCCTTTATGGAATCCAGGTACCAGTAAGCCTTCGGATTTTAGTACGCGTTTCTCCTTCAGAATTGATACCCGTAATGTTGGGTATGGTAATTACGGTCATGGGTTTGCTTTCTTTCTAGCTCCAGCGAGAATCCAATTGCCTCCCAACTCAGCTGGTGGTTTCTTGGGTCTATTCAATGGAACCAATAATCAGTCTTCTGCTTTCCCACTTGTTTATGTCGAGTTCGACACATTTACTAATCCAGAATGGGATCCTCTCGATGTCAAATCCCATGTAGGAATCAACAACAACTCTCTTGTTTCTTCTAACTACACTTCTTGGAATGCAACGTCACACAACCAAGATATAGGCCGTGTCCTGATATTCTATGATTCCGCTAGAAGAAACTTGAGTGTCTCTTGGACTTACGACTTAACATCTGATCCTCTGGAGAATTCAAGCCTATCTTACATCATTGATCTCTCAAAGGTACTGCCATCAGAAGTTACAATTGGGTTTTCTGCGACATCTGGAGGGGTCACCGAGGGAAATAGACTTCTGTCATGGGAGTTCAGTTCAAGCCTGGAGCTAATAGATATAAAGAAAAGTCAGAATGACAAGAAGGGGATGATAATTGGTATTTCAGTTTCTGGGTTCGTTTTGCTGACCTTTTTTATTACCTCGCTCATCGTCTTCTTGAAACGGAAGCAGCAGAAGAAGAAAGCAGAGGAGACAGAAAACTTAACATCGATAAATGAAGATCTCGAAAGAGGAGCAGGACCAAGAAAGTTTACTTATAAAGATCTTGCATCAGCTGCAAACAATTTCGCAGATGATAGGAAGCTAGGGGAAGGAGGGTTTGGAGCGGTTTATAGAGGGTACTTAAACAGCTTAGATATGATGGTTGCGATAAAGAAGTTTGCGGGTGGGTCTAAGCAGGGAAAAAGAGAGTTCGTAACCGAAGTAAAGATAATCAGCAGTTTGAGACATCGAAACCTTGTGCAACTCATTGGTTGGTGCCATGAGAAAGATGAGTTTCTAATGATATACGAGTTCATGCCAAATGGTAGCCTTGACGCCCATCTATTTGGTAAAAAGCCGCATCTCGCTTGGCATGTGAGATGCAAAATAACTCTCGGTCTCGCCTCTGCACTGCTTTATCTTCACGAGGAGTGGGAGCAGTGTGTTGTACACAGAGACATCAAGGCGAGTAATGTGATGCTCGACTCCAATTTCAATGCCAAGCTTGGTGATTTCGGGTTGGCTAGATTGATGGACCACGAGCTAGGTCCACAGACTACAGGGTTAGCAGGAACATTTGGTTACATGGCTCCTGAATACATAAGCACCGGAAGGGCGAGCAAAGAATCTGATGTGTATAGCTTTGGAGTGGTTACATTAGAGATTGTTACAGGAAGAAAATCTGTGGATCGAAGACAAGGAAGAGTAGAGCCTGTAACAAACCTTGTAGAGAAAATGTGGGACCTTTATGGAAAAGGAGAAGTTATTACAGCTATCGACGAGAAACTCAGGATCGGTGGTTTCGATGAGAAACAAGCAGAATGTCTCATGATTGTAGGATTATGGTGTGCTCATCCTGATGTAAACACGAGGCCTTCAATAAAACAAGCAATCCAAGTCTTGAATCTTGAAGCACCAGTGCCTCATCTTCCGACCAAAATGCCTGTCGCAACATATCATGTATCCTCTTCGAATACTACATCGGTAAGCTCTGGTGGAGCTACGGTAACGTTTTCAAGTGCTCAACATGGTCGTTGAGCAGATCCCTTGTTGCTGTGTGTAATATAGCCTTTTTCTTACTCTTGTTTCTTGTGTGTGCGTGTGTGTGTTTCACTGTTTGTACTCGGTCCTTGTGCTAAAAAATGACAAGGTCTTATTTTCAGTTTTTCTGGTGTCTCGACTCTTTTGGGCTGGGCTAATGGGCTTATAAAACTTTTTTTGATAAAAGGATACAAAATAAACGCGTCAGGTAGGGGTCGAACCTACGACCTTCTGCTTAGGAAACAGACGCTCTATCCACTGAGCTACAGACGCTTCTTTGGGAGTTAGAATCATAATATTAATAATGAAGAATAAATGTCAATAGCATTGAGCCATTGAGAAAATCGGTTGAACTGACTTCTCTAACTGAAAATTCACATTGGTGAGTTTGGTGGCGATTTAATTTTTGGGCGTATATTATTTTTTAGAAAATTAAGATAGAAATTAATGGTTGTGGTAGTATATATTAACGGGTTTAGTTCACCAACTAACACAATTAATCTTCCCTACTTACACTGCGATCGTTTGTTTTTATCTAGTTCTAAATTACTAGAACTAGTTTACTTCAGACAACAAACTTTATAAGTAGAAAACCGAGTCATTGTAGATTATTATATTTGTAATTTACTTAATGATGTTACCATGAAAACTATAAGTAGTATATATAAGAATTTTCTTTTGCGTATGGACTATATACGTCTGAGAAACAAAACCTAACTGTTACTAATGGAGTTTCAATGTAATGAATTGAGTTTGGACTTTGGCGTTTTGAGATAGACAAGTACTAAACATTTCACTTGGGTTTGTCTCACGGAAAGGTGGTTGATTTTAATGCCTTCGGGTGATAACTCTTTTTTTTTTCTCCACGCCTTAGGTGATGGTAAACTCATAAAGTCATTTTAATCCTCGAAAATTAAGGATCTATCCACGCCTCATATTATAAAGTAAGATTTGTGTTTATTATGGCATCCCATATGGCCATTGGTGCAAGTTTGAGGTGGGTCCAAATTGTCACGCATGAAAAATTGACAATGGTTACGTTGAGAAAGAAAACTACTAAAATAGTAGTATAGTTTATTCGTAAACCAAAACAATTGTAGCCATCATTACGAATGGATAGCTCTTGTTATTAACTTTCAAATAACAGGGATTATGTAGTAGAAACTTGTTTTTTTGTATTAGTATTATGGCTCGAAAGTGATAGTATTTGTGAATACAAATATTCTAGTAATAGTTGAATATTAAAAAATCATATCAATGATACGATGGCTTAATTTTGTAGTCAAATTTGTCTGCCATATGTTTCCTCTCTTTATGCCGCCACGAAAAAATTGAAAATATAAAGAAGAAGAAACAGACAGCACACTCACAATTTGTCGAATTTTTAACTAATGATTTTGTCAACTTCTATAAGTGCAAATCCATATTTTTTATTCCTTGGTTATAGAATTTTATTTAACTTTTACTAATTTTCGTTGTTTTAATAATTTTAAATCATACTAGCAAAAAATGTCATCCAAAATTAACTAAAACCTAATGTTCCGACACTTTCAATCTCATTCTACATGTAAACAAAAAGCTCAAAAATGTAAGAAAAAAATAACAAGGTTTGCTAAATTAGAAGAGCTATTTAATATCACATGCGCTATTTAATTTTCTTTTTTAATCACGAATCACGAATTAGCTATTTTGCGGAGAATAGAATTTGAGTGAAATATAATCATAACAAAATCCCTTTAATATTAACTCTCAATTCATTACAAGCAAAGGTGATGTCTTATTTTATATGACGAAAATGCCCACAAACCAGCCAGATATATCAACCGTTTGAGTTCTTTACATCGTAAATGCGTTAGTTACGGCAACAATCTCTAATCCTTTCATCTTCCTCAAAATTATTAAAATCATAGGACTACTAATTTAGAAACAAGAAATTACAAAAAACAAAACAAGAAAAACAAAACTTGACTTGACTTGCAGTTGAAAGTAAAAAATAAAAACAAAAGTTGAATTGCTACGGTGGAGTTGTATAAATATAGCAGAGATTCCAATCCATCTCCACTCAGCAAAAGCTGACTCTTCTTCTAACTTTCTATTTCTTCCAAGAATAACAAACTTTTTTCTCATAAGAAACAAAACAAGAATTCTACAAAACTTCTCATTAAACCTCTGTTTTCTTGTTTCTCTTCTGCTCTGTATTTTCGATAATTCTCTCTGTTTTGTATCCTTTCTTATTTTCTGTGAATCTGTTTTTTTATGGAAATTTAATTCAAAGGCTTATTAGAGGAAGAAAGAAAGAAAAAGAAAAAAAAACCCACTGGAGCTATGGCTGTTGAAGGTAAACCTAAACATAAAATTTGTTTGCTTTTTGTTAAGAAAGTGGGGGAAAAAAATAAAATCATTGATGCAAATTTATTTTCTGGGTTTATGAAAATTTACGCAGACATGTTATAGAACTGACTTTTTGTATTCCTTGTAACATTAACAGATAACAAGAACAGTGAAAGCAAAAATCATCAAGAGGTAGAGCTTCATAGGAACGACTTAGGCCTCGAAGATTCATCATCGCCAAGAGGTGTTCTCGGAATGGTTTCAGATTCCGACAACAGCAGCAGTAGTTGCAGCTCTTGTTCCTCTGATGATAAATCATCATCAACATCGTCACCATTTTCAAATACTACTAAAACCGTTTCGTCTTCTCACCATGGTCTTCAATGGAACAAAATGATTGAATCTATCAAGAAGAAGTCCATGAGACGATTCTCTGTCATTCCTCTTCTTGCAAGTTACGAACTCACCCGTAAAAACTTGCGTCGTAAGCAACCTAAGCTAACTCCCTCTGAGAGTGCTTTCACCTGTGAAGCCTTCTTTATGGCTAAACCCTCTTGGAGAAACTTCACTTACGAAGAGCTCGCTGTAGCCACCGATTATTTCAATCCTGGTATACACAAAAACGCAAACCCTTCTTCAATAGATTTTGGATTGAGAAATTTGAGTTTTGGTTTTGTTTTTTTGTTAGAGAACATGATTGGTAAGGGAGGACATGCGGAGGTATACAAAGGGGTTTTGATTAATGGTGAGACGGTGGCGATTAAGAAGCTGATGAGTCACGCCAAGGAAGAAGAAGAAAGAGTGAGCGATTTCCTTTCAGAGCTCGGTATAATCGCACATGTAAACCACCCAAACGCAGCTAGGCTTCGCGGTTTCAGCAGTGATCGCGGTTTGCATTTTGTTCTTGAGTACGCTCCCTATGGCAGCCTCGCTTCTATGCTTTTTGGTATACTTAAAAGTCTCCTTCTTACTGAAAATCTTGTGTCTAGTACTTTTTTCTACAATGTTGTGATATTGTCTCTTTGATCTTTGTAGGATCAGAGGAATGTCTAGAGTGGAAGATAAGGTATAAAGTGGCTCTAGGTATAGCTGATGGTCTGAGTTATCTTCATAATGCTTGTCCAAGAAGGATCATTCACCGTGACATCAAAGCTTCTAACATATTGCTCAACCACGATTACGAAGCTCAGGTAAATGATCTTGACAAATGACAACATCTCTAAACATTTTCTTGGTATTTGGTTGGTTTGAGAACCATTTACATATTGTACATTTTCTCAATTCAGATTTCAGATTTCGGACTTGCAAAATGGCTCCCAGAGAACTGGCCTCACCATGTTGTATTCCCCATTGAAGGAACATTCGGGTAAAAGAGAGAAAGCTTTGTAACTATCCATGAACAGCTTTGCTGATCAAAACTATAGGTTTCATTGGGTTTTTTCTCCCTTTAGATATCTAGCTCCAGAGTATTTCATGCACGGCATTGTTGATGAGAAGATTGATGTGTTTGCCTTTGGAGTATTGCTTCTAGAGATCATAACCAGTCGCCGAGCTGTTGATACAGCAAGCAGGCAGAGCATTGTTGCATGGGTAAATGCATCAGTGACTCTTTATTGAGACTCATCAAAAGTTCAGCTTGAGATCTTTTGTTTACCTTATTGATTTGGTTATACAGGCAAAACCTTTTCTTGAGAAAAATAGCATGGAGGACATTGTGGATCCTCGGCTAGGAAATATGTTTAATCCAACAGAGATGCAACGAGTGATGCTAACAGCTTCAATGTGTGTACATCATATTGCCGCAATGCGACCTGACATGACTCGGGTATAGTACCTATTCTTCCCATGTTCATAGAGCCAAAACAGATCTTTGGTATCGGTTTTGATGTGAATTCTTTGTGCAGTTGGTGCAGCTGTTACGTGGAGAAGACGGACCAGCTGAGCTACAGCAGAAGGCAGGTGAAAGAACAATGAGCGTGAACGCTTGTGATCTACAAGATCACACCTCTTCCTCATACCTCAACGAACTCCGCCGCCATAGGCAACTCTTAATGGAGTGAGTAGAAGCAATAACATCAACTTAAAGAACTGTTTATCAACCTCTTTCTTTTTAGATTTTTATTTTCTTGACTTGAGTTTTGCTTGTTATTCTCCATTGGTTGCTTTTTTTTCTTGTCCAACCAAACTGTGAATATCTTCAACTTGTGTCTCTCTGTTGCTTCTACTGAACTTTGTTAGTCTCAACCTCTCGGTAGAGTTGTCAATTTGTTACCAATGAGCTCACAAGTAGATAGATATCAAACAAATAGCAACACAGAACTTTCTGAAGATAATTTTTTCATAAATGGAAACAGAGTACACTGCGGATAAGCTGATAGCCTTATACATACAAGATACAAAAGAAACCATCCCCCCTAATTCCCAAAAACTACCATTTTTCTCCACCGAGTTTAGGTTTAATACATTCTTCCACATTTCCAACCCCCAACTACTCCTGCCTAAACAACAACAGTTAATCAAAAACAAAAGTGAGATTTTTAAGATTCTTCTAGTCAGCTTATGTGTTAGCCAGAATCAAGAAGTTGTGTCTCTTATAACGATAAAAACTTGACTCAATCAACTTATATGATTGGTTTTAGTAAGACTGATTAGGCCAGAGGAAGAACTCAGCCGGATTTGGTGCCATAAGTCCCATTGTTCCCTGAACGTTGGAGTTGTTGTTAGACCCGGTCGAGTCAGAAGCTGCATTCGCCGGAAAATGCTGGAAGAAGTTCTGTTGCTGCTGCTGCTGTTGGTGTTGCTGTTGTTGTTGGTGGTGGTGGTAAAGAGCAGCTGCTTCAAAAGGGATTCCACAAGGAATGATCTGTTGAGACTGAACTGCTGAATTAGGACAGAGAGCGAAGTTAATGCTACTGTGATTAGGAGATGACTGAAGCTGAAGCTGTTGTTGTTGTTGTTGTTGCTGGAAATGGTGAAGTTGATGATGACCGAGGATTGGTTTCTGCTCTGATGAAGCAGCAGCTTCCAAAGAGAGCTTAAGACGTTTAGCTGCACCACCGATGGGAAGTGCACTCTTCATGATGGCTTCAACGTCGTAACGGTTCATCTCAAAGTTAGTTACAGCGTTTATTCCTCTGAATTTGATTGCTGCTATGTCATACGCTTCAGCTGCTTCCTCTTCCGTTGCTACAACAACAACACCAGGACTAACTAATTAACCACAGACAATGATTGTTAAATTAGCTAGACCAAGTTTGAAGATTTTACATACCAAAGGTTCCAAGGTAAAGATCTTTGTTCCCAGCAACTCGGCCAATCCTTGCTTGCCAACGTCCTTGTTGATGATGCCTTGTAACACCTCGGTATATCGAAGCTCCTCTAGAGAAACCGCTACTCTTCCTGTGTTATATCAGTTTTTAAACTCTGGTTACCATCAAAGAAACATAATATAAAACCATTGATAAGATTTTAAAGAGTTTTTGCTTTTGGACTTACCTCCTGAGGGAGGCAATGAACTCTTGCTTGGTCATGTGCTTCATTTCCTCCACTTCTTTCGAGTAATTCGTAATCTAAATATCATTAGAACGGATTAGGAAAAGATTGAACAAGTTATATAAACTACTAATGGATACAGAGAAAGAAGGTACTTACAGGGAAATTGGTGGTAGCAGTAGCATTCCAGTATTTCAGAGCTGCTAAATCGTAAGCTCGAGCTGCCTTATCTTCTTTGTCATATCCACCTGAATCATTAACAAAGTTAGACACCACAGATACATATTCAACATTATTCACATGCTGACTGATTAAGATATTTGTTCTTACCCAAGTATACTGTTGATTTTAAGCAGAGCCAAAATGCATCCCCATATCAAGTAGCACATGCCAAAAAAAGAGTAGAAGACTTAGCCAAAGCGATGATTAGAAACAATTATGTTATGCAAGAAATAATGCAGAGCATGTTTAAGGCAGATTAGTTATCATCCATTATATTAAGTTCTAAGAATGTTTTTGAATATTGATAGCAGTCTAGTAATCAGAAAGCAAAAGTGATAGAATTTGAAACAAAACAACAAAATAAAACACGAAAAGAGGTTGGATGTGGTCAAAGCCTAGATCCCCACTCTTGTGTTGTGGTGGTACTGGTAGCCTAAAGCAAAAAATATATAAAATTAAAGCAAAAGCCACTGAGAATATTCAGACTTTGCTTTGTTGATGTGAACACTACACATAAATCATTCTGACACCTTATGGACACAGAAGAAACACTACCACCCATCTCTGAAAACTTACATTATTAATTTCAAATTCCTCATCTATACACACTATATTTTGTATTCAAAATCAATCTCTAATCAACCTAAGTACTCTCTACTACCCCCTATAAGCTAAAACTGAAGAAAACAGTCCAATGGTCTCACATCACATGCCTGCATAACGTCAAATCATATATATATGCTAACACTTACAGAGATATATAGGTGAAGAGAAATGTAGGATTAGAGGGTCAAAGTGGGTCCAAAAACATGTCAATCAAAGAAACAGAGATTACATCATATAGGCAATGCCATGGGACCCCATCTAATGTACCTTTAGGCTTTAGTATGTGTAAGAGTGTGAAATGAAAGGAAAAGAAAAATGTAATAAAGACAAAGGAACAAAATGGCGGCACCCTTCTGCTAAATATATGAAAAATCAACAACAAACAACAACAACTAATATTTTATTTATGTCTTTTCCATTTTTTCCATAATCCTGACTCAAAAGTATTGTCAAGTTAAAAAAAACTTTGGCTCCCCCTTCACAAATGCAAAAAATCACCCAAAGTTCTATCAATCATCATATAAAGATATAGACAGATCAATAGAATAAAGAAAAAGGTAAAGCTTCTTTTGAATCTTGCATTCAATTTTCCTTTGACAAATCCTTTGTCCTATACTTCACTCTACTTACTTCTAAACCCCACTTAATAATAAGAAGAGACATGAAAAACCCAAGCTTCTTCTAACCACAAAACCTCATATAATTCACAAGAAAAACATTAAGCCTAAACAACAAAAAACAAAGTAATAGTGAATCATCAAATACATATAAGAAATTCGAAAACTGAATGGAAAATATATACCTTGACGTCCCTTCCTGGCCTGACCTTCTCTCCTACAGCTATTATCCCATAGATGTGCTTCATATCTTCCCGTCCATCTATGTCTACATCAATCAAATATTTACATTAATACTTACACTTAGAACAAAACAAAAACCAAAACTTCAATAGTAATAGTATTGAAGTCTTTGACCTTTAGTCAATGGCAAATCACAAAACAGTACTTAATTAATTCCTAATCACAACTTATTGGATTCTTAATTATATACTTACCGAGTAACACCTCTGTAAATCGAAGTCCTTTGACCAAACGTATCAGCAATCTTCTTATTAGAACAATCTGATGTTTCCACAGCCACAACAGCCTTCTCCTTCTCAGAATCTGTCTTCTCGTTGTCATTGTTGTTGTTGTTGTTGATTCTCTCACCATTGTTATTGCCTCGGTAATGATTATCATTATCATTCCGGTGATTAGTATTGTTATTGACGTTAACACCAAGTGACAAAGCTCCGGTAGATCCACCGTGAAACCCTAGCTCCGGACCAGAAGATTCAACCACGTGTCCCAAATAGTCTCCAGCAAGATGAGTCCTTCCGATAGAAGCAGAGTCATCGACCTCTGAACCGGAGTTAGTAGAGAAAGCGGATTGAAAACCGGCCATGGTTTTGAAATCGTGGTGATCGGAGTAAAAGCCGGTTTGGTTATGGTGGTGACGTGGATCGTAGATTTGAGTGAGGGAAGAGTCTTGTGTGTCGGTTTGACTGTTGTCGGAGTAACGAACGATAGAAGAAGAGTCACCGAGAAAATCTTCGAGCTTTGGGATGTGATTCTGAGAATGATGAGATTGTGGGTCTACGAATGTTGTTAAGATTGTTGAATCCGCCATTGAAGCTGCTGCTGCTAACTGAGCTTCTTCTTTGAAAAACTCCTGAGGTTTTTGGTTTGACCAACCTTTGAAAAACAAAAACAAAAAACATCATCATTAGTTCTTCATCACCAAGAACAAGTTATTTTCCGGGAAAATGAAGGAAAACGAGAAAAAGATTAATACTTTGAGTTTCATGACGGAGAAAGTACATGGATTTAGATACCCAGAAGATTAACAACAACGAAAATATCGAAAAATCAAAGAAGAGAGATCACGAGAAGATATAAAAATTAGATTTTGTTTTTTTTTTTGGGTTTGCCTCTCTTGGGAAAGAGACAAAGTCAGAGAGAAAACACGAGGGAGGCTGAGTTAAGCATAACTCGGTTATAGAGGATAAGCTACGAAGTCGGTTAGTACTCAATCAGAGAGGCTTTAGTTACACGAGCATGTACTGTTGAGACCACAATCATTCGTATGTGTCGTACAAAGAAAAAAAGAAGAGAAAATTTGGTTGGAGAGAGAAGAAGAAAGAAAAGGGTACCATAGAAATTATCGAGGAGATAAGGAGAGGAGGAAGCGGCGGAAGAAGCGTCATAGGAGACAAACTGAGACTGATCAGATGACCTCAACATCTCCATTGGTGACAGAGAAAACGTTAACCAGTTCGTCATCGGAGCCATCATAAACTTTCTTATAAAAACAATTTTACTTTTTCTCTCTCTTGTTTGTTGTTTGTTCTTCTTCTTTGGTAAACCCTTTGCTGAGCCTGAGATTATATTTTAAAGTAAAAATTATTAGGAGAGGAAAAAAAGAGAATGGGAACGCCTACAAAGTTCTAATGTGCAGAAAAGGACAAAGAAGATTTAAGAAGAAACCCAGAAATAAAGGTTTGTCTTTTTTTTCTTTCTTTTTTTTTACTTTGTATAAATACAAACCTGATTAAGCGTTACACTATATTAGTACTTCTGCATTTGTGTGGTAACGAAGAAGAAGAAGAAGACTTGAGAAAACGATAATCACGAGGTTATTATCAGAAGAAGAAGATCTCTTTATCTACTTTGCATGTGTTTTGGAATAAAACAAAAGTTTCAAGGAGATCAAGAGAGCAAATGCATGTATACACACTGGTGTGTCTGAGATTTGAATGAAGGCTAAAAAGAAGCTGAAGCAGAGAAGCTCTTTAAGGAACGTCTCAGACGTATATTTATAAAGAAAATTAAATCGTTTATTTTATTTGTTTAAACTATAAAAAGATACAAAAGTTGCAGTAGAGAGAGAGAGAGAATGTGCATGTAGAGTAGAGAGAGAGAGTTAAAAAAAAAAAAGTAGAAGCGGTTTCTTCTGTGTCGTCCGGCGTAATACCGGAGGGGATTTTAGAGAGCGATGTACATTTTTACTTAGCTTTAACTTTTTGTCTTTGTTATGAGACGTATCTTACTTAATTCATTTTGTAATGTAATAACCAGTTACACAATTTGTCCGACACATGACCTTTGACTATCACTTAAGTTTTCAAAAACTATTTTGTACAATTGTGACTTAAATTTCTGGGAAAAAGAAGAATGTCACTTCAGTATAATTTCTAAACTCCAAATTTGTATTACTTAAAATTACTAATTTGGTTTGAATACAAATACCAAATTTAAAATAACTAATTTGGTTTGAATTTGGTATATTGTTGTTAGACATATTAATTTTCTTCTTGTTACTTTTTTAGTGTTTGGGGGAAAACTTTTATCTTCAAATATTTAATATTTATTTTCCTCCAATCATGTGATGTTATTTTTTATTATTCAGAGTTGAAATGAATTTGATAAAAACCATATCGAAATTCCTAACATTGTTACCGTTTGTTGAAAATAAAGGATAGGAGGATACAGATATCTCAAATTCAAGATATCAAAGATTTATAGTACGTGCGTACAAATGATTGTGGGAAAGGGAAACTATTCATTTAAGAATACTTTGCTTATCTTATGCTTTTATATTCTCACATATTCGACAAACATCACATCATCTCAATTGCGGAGACTTCAGTGAGCATTCTTTACGAGTAACGGTGACTATCACGATGACCTGTGCAATGAGAAAAAAAATGAACTGATTCATATAAGAAAGTTCCAAAGAAAACTTTTTCACATGAAACGGCAAAGAAGACCATGGTAGTTTGGGATTCTGTTATAATCGTTCAAGTAGGATTCATAAAACATGTATCAAGCTATCAATCTTTCACTCTGGAATACCTTAACGATTAATTTTCTTGCCATATGTCACAACTGAATACTAGATATTTGAGAGTTTTACGAGTTATTGAGTACTAGATATATGTGAGAATGTTCTATGTAATCATGTTTACTTGAAAACAGTAATAATTAATTACCAAACGTCTATGGCGTGAAGGCCACCAAAACGAGTATTACGTTCTAATATTACCGTAAAATGATGTTTTTGTGTATATGATTGTGTGTGTATATGATCTTTACCGTATAATCGTCTGTATGATTATTACCGTAAAATGATGTTTGTTTATGGATTCAAAAAATGAAAAAGCTAAAGAATAGAGATAGATGGATTTGTTACGACCTAACTATCATTTTGAATAAGATTTGAAATATTATATGATTCTATGCTATATTATTTAGTGATTCTATGCTAATATGATTTAGTGATAAAGGGAAAAAACAACAATTGTTTAGTTGTGGAGGTGACTATTTTAATAGGACTGCGGAGGAGAAATTTTGTCTAGAACAAGGTCGCAAAAGATCTGGGAGGCGATGAAATTGACTAAAATACCCCTAAACTCCAAACCAAACCACTAGTTGTTTCCACGCTCTCCACTTGTCGTACATGCATTGCTCTTCCGGGTCGGGTTTTCTTTGCTTTTTTTACTCGGCTACGTTTTTTATTTACAGTTTCACCCCTCTTTAACTAAATATTTCACATTTTTAGCTCTCTTGTTTCTGCTTTATTCTGAATTTGTCACGATCAAACTATCAAAGTGAAATACATTTTTACATTCAACAACTTTTTCATCGGAGGGTGGAATTTACAAAGTCTTGCATGATCCATCAGTTATTTTTAACAGCTTATTACTAAATTTAGTAAACGAGTAGTATCACTACTCGATTCAATTTCACTCCAATTTCTATAAAAAAAAAAATACATGACAATCCATATTATTCTTTATGTTAATAGTTTAATCGTGATAGATAGAATTTAACAAAAGAAAACTAGTGTGGATCGGATTTTCTACTTTGATATTAACAAAAAAAATAGTTGCATTGTAAACTTTCTTATTTACCACTATTTAAAAAATCATAAGAGAAGTAAATATAGCTTCGCTCCTTAAAATTTATGTAATAGGTGCTTACAAAATTAGGTTTAAAAGGATGGTGGGTAATAGAGTAGGATACATATGCAAAGTGAGAACTAAAAGAGAACAACACTAGCTACACCTTTTGGGTCAAAGAAAATGGTCAAGTCCCTGGTAAAATAAATATTGAGCCGCGGTTAAATAACATTTTTTGGCATACTGTATATAATTGTTTTCCGATTAAACGTAGCTAAACTAAAAGATCAAATCGAAAACTTTAATTAAAAGTAGTTAAAATATTAAGGCTTGTGAAGAAGTTGAGAGTTCGAGAAACAAAAAGAAAAAGGCTTGTGGGGAACAACCCGCCAGATGAGGAGGCGGGTTTCCTCTGTAAATAACGAAGCAAATAAAAGTAATTATTTTAAGGTGGATAAAGGAAGGCCCAGCAATTAAGGCACGTGATTAGGGCTTTCATGTCCTATTATTTTATGTCTACAACATTTCGTATCCTATACTTATACTTTATTCAACCTCCAATATCTTCAACCTTATGTTTTTAATTTTAATATGGAGTTTGTATCTTTGGCAAATAAGATATTTATCTAGTGTCCCTTGGTTTCTAAAGAAATTATCTACCGTCCTTTAGGTAGATGAAGTGTTATTTTACCGCGTTTTCTAATTCTTATTTTTTTAGCCAATTTTCCTAAAACGTCTGTACAAACACAATCAAACAATCAAAACTTTATAAGATACCTAATCAAGCATCGTATTTTTATAGTACAATCAAAACATTATTCAAATAAATTATTATTTTGTTTAGATGAAGCATATTTTGTTGTATATGCATGGTTTTATACACCAATTTTTATAAATATTTACACTATTTGTTTTTAGATTATATATCATATATAAAATCTATTATATTGTGTCTTTATTGATTATATATTACCATACGTAACAATAACATACTAACATCCACCACAACAGAAGCTTACATGTTTTAAGCTTAAACGAGTAATGTCGATATAAAGTAATTTTGTTGATAGGTCGAAACGAGATCTTAGCATAAGAATGAGTGAACGTTGATGCGCTTGATTCCATTAGTGCGGGTAATGGATCAGAGTTAATAACAATATATTTCTAGTGGACGTGTGTGAGTAGGTCCACATGGAAATTTTACAAGAACTTGACGTGTGTTTAAACAGACAATTTTGGTCGAGTCCCTTCTTATATGAATGTGAACCAGCACCCTACGGATAGACGGACACGACAATGGCAAGTATCATGTTCGTTGACCATCAATACATTCGTAATCAGACCAAATCCAAGAGCTATACGGATTGTTGCCATGTGTATAGCTCTTGGATTTGGTCTGATTACGAATGTATTGATGGTTGACATGTAATTCGTCAAAACGTTAGTAACTGATGCTCTACAATTGTCATACTTTCGTGATTTACTTCACTATATATAAGCCAGTATGCTCGACTATTTGCATCTAAAATATGGAGACAATCGCCTAGTCTTTATTTATAAATCCATCTTTATACTTCTTTATATATGTCTTTCGTTTTAATAGTCGTTCAACATCCTATAGTCAAAATATGCTGAAATGATGATATATCTAATCGAAATCCTTAAATCACTTTCTATGGTTCTAAAACTTTTTAAAATGGTTAAAACATGTTAAAAACCATGTCGCTCAGTGATCCAATTGACAAAAAAAAGTTGATGGTCAATCACATATTTGACAAGTATATTGTGTACAAATATAATAACATAAACCGTAATCAGAGATTGTCGTTCATACTCAAACGTAGAATCCAGTTCACAATAAAAGAAAAAGAAAGAATACGTTAAAATTATGCGAAGTCCTTCATGGGTGTTTCAGTTGTTGAAGGCATTGTGGGACGTGTGGCCTCTCGTTAGGGTTCTGGCCAGAGTGATGTGGCATTATAGTCATTAAAAGGTACTGGTGATACATTCGGTTACATACTTTTAAATACCTAAACATTTATCCTTGCTCTTATTATTGTCCTTATACTCAACTCAAAGTTTTCTTTTTGGTATTTTTCAGTTTTTACAATGTGTTCTCTAATTATTTGTGTCTCTGGAAGACTTTGCTTAAAAATCTCTCATGGGAAATCACACGTGGGGATGGTCACACCTGCCCCTTTCGTATCGAATGTTAAGTTGTTAACCTTTTAAACGATATTAGGTCGAATTTAAAGATTCCGAATAAAGATATACTGTTCAACTGCGGATAAAATATGATGCGGTTCAAATAATAATAAAATATATATATATATAAAGAATTTTGTTACTATTTGAAACACATTGCACTGTACGGCTCGATCACATTCAAAGCCAAAATTTATACACATACACATACAAATACACATACACATAGATACAAATGCATGTATAATTCTTGTTGAACACCGAACACATGTATATAGTAATTTTCTGCGATACTTAATATCTTTACAAAGTGCCACATCAACACACGTGGCTGAATCTAGCAACTTGAGAGGATAAGCACATGCTTCCACATTAGCTTCGTCTTTCCCCTTTTGAATCACACAAATATTAGATGATTAATTCGATCACACGTACTTAGTCTTATACCATCCATATCTATATACGACTTTTATATTGATCATATCATAGTTTTCTGTCCTCCAGTAGTATAATCAGTTTTGTTGAAATTGACCAAATATATTCTCTTTGTTTGGTATAAGGTCATATTATCATATGGATTCTTTCTCTTTGTTATTCCTTTTTTTTTTTTCTCAAACTCTTTTTGTTATTCAAGTTTCTAAAAATAAACTCCAAGATACCTTGTTAAATTGTAAGGTGACAGTTGCAGACGGTCTTTGATCATAATGATCTTATAATAATAATTTGGTTAAAACATTGTTTATTCAATCATTGACAAATACGTGCAAAAAATATTTGCACAGTCTAGAATATGCAAGTTGTAGTGGATTGTTGATTTATATTAAAACTCTATTATGTCACAGACTCAAAGTTAGATAGATATTCATTATAATTTCGATGATAGATATTCCGAGTAGTCTATATATAAAACTAAATTTTCTGTTTCGTTAAAAAAAAAAAATCCGATACTAAAACGAAAACCCCATCACTAAATACAGAGTTGTAGTTGAGTTTTTTCTTATATGTGAAACCAGGTATTCAAAATCAATTATAAAAAACCGCGATTTATAATTATAATAAATAAATATATTCGTATTAGTAAGGAATAGAATGATAAAAAACCTTAAATACCGAATTATATCGAGTTCAGCTTACATATAAAAGAAGTGTAGAGGTGTGAATAATATGAACAAAACCTTAAAGATCTTTTACTTGTGAAGTAGTTAATTAGTTCTTCTTAAAGAGTCTTTTACCAACATACAAGACTCTCCTAATCATCATCCTTATCTTGGATACCCATCAAATTTCTTTAAATAATGCAATATTTATGATTCATCTAATGAAATGTTGTTTATATTTTGGGAGGTCCAATAACTTGGTGGTAAGTGTATCAGTTGCTTTTGACCTTTGACCGAGGAGGCACGTGCGCAGCATCTTTTGATTCATAACGTTTCTCTGGTCGAAGATTTCGGTGTTGCACGTGCGACCCTGTCCTCCTTATTATCTTAATCTCTCATCTTTTGTCTTAATCTCCTTAACTAAACTTTCTCTTTAATTCTTTTTGTTCCTCCCCAAAAATATTGCTTCTTAAAATATTTGCACTTTAACCTTTGTCCCTCTTTTTAAAATCTTTAGGATGTTTTGGTTGTATTAGGCAAACTAGTAGGGGCAAAGACCCAAATTAGCAGTGAAACAATGTAATTTTTAAAAATGGTGGACGTTTGATTGTTTGATTTGTACAACTTTTCGTACAGAAATTACGAAGATTTTATTGAACCGATCGGTTAAGGTATCTCATTGAACAATTTTAAAATTTTTGATTTAGAGAAATCTCATTCTTACAAAATGTTTACATAATGCAGCGTATCGTTAAGTGAATTAGTTTTCGGCTAATATATTCATATTAAATGATTTTGATTGAATTTTCTATAATTATGTTACCAATCCTTTTATTTGTGTACTTTTAAATTTTGAGATTACTATCTGATGCTGAAAGTATTTGACATAAATCGAATGTCAGGTTTTAAACTGTATTGACATAAGAATTTAGAATTTCTTGTAATAGCAAGTTTCGAAAGATGGAAATAAATTGCGAAATGTAGTGATGATATGTGCTAAATAAAATCAAACATTAATTACATGTTAATCGTAGGCTATAGACACACATAATCGACAAAGAGAAAAGCATAAACATGTATTTTTTCTGACAGTAACTCCGTGTTTGAAGGGTAAGATTACCCACTTGAGGTAATGATGTTAACACTTTGCACACTTCTTAAAGAATTCTTATTATGTGTACCATAGAATAACGAGTAAATTTTGGGTACAATCACTAATTAAAAAAGTAATAGACTAGAGATAGACGTTAAAAAAATATGATTAGTTTAGTAGATTAGTTAATAGTGACAAAACCTGATATTTGTTTAGTATCTTTCTTTTACAGCAAAAGATCACGAAGAGGATGTGTGAATATTGTCCCTTAGTCAAACAAAACAGCCGTGAACAGCTTAGACTAACGCGATTTTGCTAGCTGTACATAGTAATTATTTATAATTTTATATGTTTATTACAACCTAACAAAAGTAAGAAAATAAAGTAATTCACAAGCTTAACCAACATTATTCTAAGTATATATTTTCTTTTTGACATTTGAGGCCTAATCACAAGAAACTGAAAAGTAAAAAAAAAATCAGATGCAAAGTAGAATTTGTCTTGACGTTTGGTGCATTACTTTGTTTTGAAGTCACTGTTTGTAAACATTTGCAATATATATTATTTAGGCAATTGAAAATATTACCGTAATTTGAACTTTGTTTAACAAATTCAATAGTCCAATACTAACGGGGATATGTAATTTTTTTTACAATATGATTGGATTCTCATAGGTTTTGCAATCGTCGTACAACAAATAAGATATAGGCCTTTAAGTGAGAGGATCCAGCAAGAAGATCAAAATCCCAACTCAAAAGCCCATGTCTTGTCTTTGCTTTAGACCAATCTCTTTGGAGCAAAACATGCTTATTCCTAGATTTAGCCTTATATTGATGTTTACGTTTGTGCATAAAACAAGAAAGACGATCCCATGCAAATAAGAAAAGATTTAAATCCATTAACACAATTGATATGTAGTAGTAGTACATGGAAAGATATGTAAAAGTTTTCTATGAACCAGCAGGCTTCTTCATCTTAGACAATGAAGGTTGAATACAAGAGAAAAGGGATAGTCTTTGCTTCTTCGGTTTTCTATCGAAGATAAATGACCTCAAAGGAATACGAGAACGATCTTGCGAAGACTGTGTGTTTGATTCAGAAAGTGAAAACTCCTCACTTAGTTTCTCGAGTGTTGTATCAGCATCCTTCATCAGTTTTGTAACTTGATCTAAACCTGTTTGCAACTCTTCTGCAATCCTATTGTTTTCCTTCTTCATGTTTGAAACCTCGCCTTCGAATTTGGCTCCTTGGTAGATTGTAAATTTTATTTCAGAGTCTTCAGAATCTGTTTTGAGAGCTTCTGTTATCTCATTGTGTATGTCACTCAAAGTTGAAGCTCTGATGTTGATTTCTTCTTTTAAAAGCAAACTCTTCTCTAACCAAACAGTCATTTCGGTGCGAATCTCGCTGAGGTGTTTGTATATGGGACGAACATTTGATCTCAGAGTGTTTTTTCCTCCATCTTGATTCTTTTGTTTTATGATCTTCAACATCTCACCATGTAAGTCTTTGATCCCTGTGTCAAACTGTTGTATTTTGCCAAAAGAGTTGCTAAACCTCACCAATAAGTTCAAGTTCTCGCTTAGTAATGCATCAACTCGTGCTCCCAATTGCTCTTCATTTGGTGACATCCTCTGTTTTTGACCAGTTATTGCATTTGTGGCGTTATTATCTTCTCTGCAAATTAGCATGAACAATTGGCCCCGTTGTTGATCCTTGCCTTCATCTTTCAAGGTGTTTACATTTTTCAGTTTAGTTTCAGTTTCATGTAGCAACTTCTTCACTTCTTTATAGTTCCGAAGTACTTTGGTGTATTCAGTTAACAAATGTTTTTCTCTGCCTTCGATCCCATGTGCGAGCAACTTCTGCAAGAATAACTCATCTGATGACTCTTGTGTTGTTATGATGTCTGATTTTGGTGATGAGATGTGTTTCTCTAAATCAGATAACGAAGCTTCCTTTGTTTTAGTTTCAATAGCCTCTTCTTGGTTAACTTCATCGGAAAGATCCTTTTCAGCAAAAACCACCTCAGATGCTGATTTAATGTCTAAAGCATTTTCAGACACAACGGTATCATCAATGTTTTCCTCTGGAAACTTTGTATCAGTCAAAGATCCTATATCTTGAATTGGCACATTAGTAGCCTTTAATTCTTCATCTTCCCCTTCTTGCGTCAAGCTTTTTAATCTCTTGGATAAGAAACTTAGTTTCATATGTGCTCTCGTAAGATGTTTATCAATGTTGTCACTCTTTTCTTCAACTTCTTGGTCTATATCTTTAACACCATTCACCTTTTCCTCCATCTCTTTCAACTTCTTTCCCATGTCCATATTGTCATCAGTTTGAGATGAATTGTTTTCTTTTTGTAGAGCTCTAATCTGTGCTTTGAGATCATCGATTTCTTCTCTTAGTCTGTGTATTAAAGCTGCTTGAGATGAGAACAAATTCTCCAAATTGATCACATCATTCACAAGCTCATCGATTTTATCAGCCACGTCTGGAATAGTAAGACATGACTTAGCCTCAGAGTCATCAAACTCATCATTTACCTTTTCTCCTAATGACTCCAACTTCTCTTTCTCGCTGTATATCTCATGGTTTCCTTTCCCATCACCAAGCAATGCATCAGAAAGATTACCAAATTCCTCTGTTGATTCACTGATTTGTTTTCTTGAAACATCTACTTCTTTCACATTTTGTTCCTGTTTATCTCTCAGCTCTTCTAGTTTCTCTTGGCATGATTTGAGAGCTGTGGTAGACATCAATATCTGAGCTTCTTTATCTTCTATAACAACAGCACCTTCGTCAAACTCGTCTTGCAAACTAGAAACTTTCCCTTGTTTCTCCATGATACATTTCTCAATCTCCCAATACTTTGCAAGTCCATTCTCATAAGAAGTCTTCACAAACTCTTTCTCAGTTTGCAAAACAAGAATCTCTTTCTGCAACTTGTCAATCTCTTCCACCGCCTCGGTTTTACTCAGCCCGGACTTGTTAACAACGGACGAGGCATTCTGTTCTTGAATAGCTTTCCTTGACATGAACATCTTCTTGGCAGCCTCAGGGTCTTTTATGGGCAAATCAGGAACTTTTGGAACATTCTTATTTGATGTCTTATTTTTATGGTGTCTAGGTGAGACAGGAGCATCATCGTCGTCATCTTCGTTCATGGCAAACTCAGGGACTTGGTCAGGAAAAACAGATGCAATTGTGGTGTTGGCGTTTTGAAGCTCTTTAGAGATATGATCATACCGCTCTGCTAAAGCACGATAAGCCTTGAAAGATTCTTCTACAAAACTTATCAATTCAGGCCTTCTCTTGTAATACATTTCTGCACGCTTAGCAAATGAATCACCTTCATCTTCCAAAAGCTTAAGTGCATATTCCACCTTCTCCTCGATATCTACATAAACATTTTATCAAAAATATGTGGAAGAAGTGAAAAATGATGATAATATGGAATGTAAAAATATGTAACCTTGAAGGTTTTCTTCAAGCCATTTGGATTGTTTGGTTCGAACGTGGCTTGCCCACCACCAGGAGTACGCATTGCTCGCAGCTCTTCGTAGCATCTTTATTCTCTAATCTTTTTCTTGAAAAAAATTTCAATCAATTGAACAAAATCTCATCTTTTTCTGGAGGTTTCGTTCATGACAACCAAAGGAGATGTGTTTTTTTTCTCTCGTTATTATTGTTGTTAATCTTGTTGATAGAGAATGGCGTAGAGAAAGATTCGGTGATACATAGTATTAATGATAAGTTGCTATTTAAAACACATGCAACATTGGATCTGAATAATAGTCCAAAGCATAATGCTGGTTGATTGATGATACATTGATACTCGTACTAATTAAACGGTAACGGAAACAAACTAGTCTCGTCCTCTTTTTTTTTTGGCTTCTATTTTAAGATTAGATTGTGAGATCATAGTTGGTCCTGAAATCACCATGGACAGTGCAAAAACAAATAGACATTCCATTAAGAAGATATTTCTAAGATATGTACATTATATTTGATAGTTGGTCCTGATTCCTGAAATCACCATGGACTTGTTCTTTGTTTTTCTTTCTATATTCGTTCCTATGAGGATGATTTTGTAAATAAATATGCCCAAGCATCAATTTTTTATACGAATCTATTAGCCGCAACAAGTCTGACGTGTCGAAATACGTGGCAATTTGTTCACCACTTTCCACTTTACACGGAACGTTTCTCAATACGAAACGGCATCGTTTCTTGTGTCTGCTAAATGCGAATCCCCTTGTTCGTCCTGTCTTCGAAGAATCTCCCTGAAGAAGACTTCAAACCCTAGAATTTTGTTTGTTCCCTCGATTTTTGATTCACTGGGTAAGTATTTTATACCCTTAATATGTTTATGGTTCTTTACCGAGTTTCGATTGTAAACTCCGATTTTTGAATTCGGGTTTCGTCTGGTTTTCATGAGGAATTTTAACTTTGTAAGTTTTGATGTTGGATGTTTCCTCGAGATGAGATTAGGTTAAAATTAGCTGTTTTAAGTTGAGTTAAGTTGGGATTGTGATCGAGAATTTTAATCCAAGTTGTAGATTTTAGGTTACTCTCTGGTAATGAATATGGCACGCCGACGAAATTGAATGGTCTTGTGTTTTCGTAAGCTCTAGTTCGTTCTCAGTTCAGTAGCAGATTTTGTTGATTGCTAAGAATCTTAAGGATCACACTGCCATAGGTTATAATTGCTTCAACTATTCTCACAGTTTTGTGAATGAGAGATTTGGAAGTTTAAGAAATGCAAATTTTACTACTTTTTGTTCCACCCACCGAAGCTAGACTTTCAATGGTCTACTGTTTGCTGTATCTGAATCATACACACAGGTTTTAACTGGTCTGCTTCATTTCTACGGTGCAGAGTTTGTGTTGGCATTCATTAGTCTCTTTCCGTTAGGCTGTGAGGCTTATGATCGGTGCCACTAACGTTACTGGCTAAGTCATTGAATCTGATTAAAATATGGCCCTTTATGGTACATTGCAGTTGTCTCATAGTCTGGGTTTGTGCAGAAACCAACGGTTTTGTAATCCAGAAAATGTATGTTTCTTCCATTTTAGCCCTGACATCCTTTTCTTTTAATCATTTCTTCCCTTCATCTTTCGAAAAATGTACAATTTTTCAGAGTGCCATGAGAAGGAGGCTGCATATATCAAATGGTCCTCTCTCATTAGGTGTTCCGGTAATATTTCAAACAAAATTTACTCTAGCCTTTCAAATTCGGTTGCTGATAGTTAGTAACATTACTTTTCTGCTTATAGTTGGGACAACATGGTTTCAGCAACATATTACTCTCAAATTACCTTCGTAGGCCTATTTGTTCAGTTCCATGCAGAACCACCGCTTTTAGGTGTCATTCCTTTTCTGCAAGCGGCAAGGCAATTGAACCTGCTGTTAAAGCTGTCACCGTGGTGCTAACAAAGTAAGACTCCTTGTTTCCTATCATCACATGCAGAATGACCACCTTGTAAAATTGGAAACTATCATTATTTTTATTTAGTTGATCTTCATGGATCTGAATGATTGCATAGTAATATTTGGGCATCTAACTCAAAATGAATGAATTAACTCTACTCATAAACATTGTGGACTTGAGCCAAACATTGATGTATGCAGGCCTTGTCATTACCATGGCTCCCCTTAGGGAAGTTGTAATTTTTTTGGTGGGGAAATCTGAGGGGGTGCATTTATGTTTCTCGTAATTTCTCTTCTTTTTTTATTGCACTCTGTAATTATTTGCATTCCGTTTTTTGCAGGTCACACGGGTTGATGCAACAATTCCCTTTTGTATATAAATTGGTTCCAGCTGTTGCTCTTCTTGTTTTCTCCCTGTGGGGTCTAGTGCCTTTTGCTCGCCAAGGAAGAAACATACTACTCAATGTAGGTGCAGCCATTTCAAGTTTATATGCACTTTTTTTTTGTTTACTGCTTTCATTTCTGTGTTGTCTCAGTTCAAATCAATGTGGTATCTTTTCTATATGAGATTCTGAATCTTTACCTTTGAATCATTGTAGAAGAATGATAACGGTTGGAAGAAGAGTGGTACGTACCATGTTATGACTTCATATGTTCAACCTCTGTTACTATGGTTAGGAGCTCTATTCATCTGCAGGTATATCTATCAAGTAGTTCCTCGGGACTTTCTGAGATTTAATTGTTGAGATATTTTGGTGGTATCCTCATCTGAAGTGCTTGGTTGAGATAATTGATTGCTGGTGACTATTCCTTATATAGGGCATTAGATCCTGTTGTCCTTCCTACAGAAGCTAGCAAAATTGTGAAGGATCGACTGTTGAATTTTGTGAGGTCATTGTCAACGGTACTTGCATTTGCTTACTGCTTATCCAGGTAAGAGTATTGTCTAATTTAAATACAAGACTTCGTCTTCATCTTATGTTTCTGTATTTTAGTGGCTTCTATCACGTGAAATTGCTATGTGGCCATCTCATGACTTCTGATTCTTTGATGTTCCCATGCAGTCTTATCCAACAAACACAAAAGCTATTCTCAGAAACGAGTAATCCGAGCGATACAAGAAATGTATGTAAAGTGACACTCATAAAAAGTGCTTTAATAATACATTTTGTAGAGTTATTATTCTTAGGATGTTTGGTCTATTTTGCATATCTGTCTACGCAAGATCAGAAATCTCTATCAACAATATAATTGGCTTCTCAATTTGTTTTGCTAATTTGCCCCTGGAATGGTACAGATGGGATTTCAATTTGCTGGGAAAGCATTGTATTCTGCTGTATGGGTTGCTGCTGTATCACTTTTCATGGAGTTGCTGGGTTTCTCTACACAAAAATGGCTCACTGCTGGAGGTCTTGGGACAGTTTTGATTACTCTTGCTGGCCGAGAGGTGAAACCTAATTCTCATTTTAATTACTGGTTTCTTCGGAATATCCACTGTTAGCTTTAGACGTTCCTTTTCCTGTTTTATGCTAAAGATATTTCATAAAAACTGAGTTTTTTTTTGTTTTTTGGTTCCAGATTTTGACAAACTTTCTTTCAAGTGTTATGATTCATGCAACCCGGCCATTTGTTTTGAATGAGTGGATTCAAACAAAGATAGAAGGTTATGAAGTGTCTGGTACTGTGGAGGTTAGAATCTCTGAGCTTAGATGATGTGAATTTTTTCCTAGCTTCGGTGCACGTCATTGCCATACCTGAACGTTTCCTTAAAATTAGCTAGCTATCTTTCTGAATTGCTTGTTGCAATGCATTTACAGCATGTTGGTTGGTGGTCACCAACAATCATAAGAGGTGAAGACCGCGAGGCAATTCACATCCCAAACCATAAGTTCACAGTTAATGTCGTGAGAAACCTTACTCAGAAAACTCATTGGCGTATTAAAACTCACCTAGCAATCAGTCACTTGGATGTCAACAAAATAAATGTGAGTTTTCTAATTCCCATATGGTCGTTAACTCTTTATACAAGTTAAGGTCCAATCATGGAGTTTTTTTAGCTGATCCTTGTTTGGAACTTCCTCAAACAGAATATTGTAGCTGACATGCGGAAAGTGTTGGCCAAGAATCCTATGGTTGAGCAGCAGAGGTTACATAGAAGGGTATTCTTGGAGAATGTCATTCCAGAAAATCAGGCCCTCTCGGTTAGACTTCAATACCTATCTCTTCTTTTGCACCCATCTTCAGATATTTCAGGCAGCTTTGGAAGGTCTGGTTCTTACATCTGGTTCTCGTTTTTACAGATACTGATCTCTTGCTTTGTGAAGACGTCTCATCACGAAGAATATTTGGGTGTAAAGGTAATTTTTCAGTCTTTTATCTTATCATCTACTTAAAGTTCACAAGAACTATTGACTTATTTGCTTTCGTTTTCTTGTATTGGTGAAACAGGAAGCTATATTGTTGGACCTTCTTAGAGTCATAAGCCACCACCGAGCTCGTCTAGCTACACCAATCCGTACAATCCGTAAGATGTACACAGAGACTGACGTGGAAAACACACCATTTGGGGAATCGATGTACGGAGGTGTTACTTCTCGGCGGCCTTTGATGCTAATTGAACCCGCTTACAAAATCAATGGAGAAGACAAATCAAAATCTCAAAACCGTGCAGCAAAACCAACCGCAGAGCAAGAAAACAAGGGCTCGAATCCAAAGTCAAAAGAAACGTCTTCTCCTGATCTAAAGGCGAATGTGAAAGTTGGAGAATCCCCTGTTTCTGATACCAACAAAGTACCTGAAGAAACAGTAGCAAAGCCAGTAATCAAAGCGGTCTCAAAACCGCCCACCCCAAAGGATACAGAAACATCAGGAACTGAGAAACCAAAGGCCAAGAGAAGTGGTGGCACAATAAAATCAACAAAGACAGATGAAACAGATAGTTCAACATCATCAGCGTCTAGATCAACTTTAGAAGAGAATATAGTACTGGGTGTTGCACTAGAAGGCTCAAAGAGAACACTTCCAATCGAAGAAGAGATACATTCTCCTCCCATGGAAACAGATGCTAAAGAACTCACGGGAGCTCGCAGATCCGGTGGAAATGGACCATTGGTGGCTGATAAGGAACAGAAAGATAGCCAATCACAACCAAACTCAGGTGCTTCAACCGAGCCGTGAGATGAAATTCAATGAGTTAGCTATTTTTTTATAACACTCTTTGATGTAATATACGATTGAAATTAATTGAATTTACCCTCCCAAAATTCTGGAAGTTGGGGGTTGATAATGTCGTATATTAAATATAGGGGTGGTTTATTGATAGTTGGGTGAAAGTATGGGTTTAAATCATAAATATCAGAAGAAGACGGTTGAGAAGTAGCTTACCTGTCTCTAGTCATGATGTAATTCATAAATGCTCCTCTCCTCCGATCTCTCCGCCATAAAATCTACTCTTTCTTCTTCTGGGTGTTCAAAGAATTAGTCGTTCTCGCGTATTCACTTTCCATGGCGGGCTTTCTCTCCGTTGTCCGGCGCGTGTACCTCACTCTCTACAATTGGATCGTCTTTGCTGGATGGCAAGTCGAGCTCGACTCTCTTTCTTCTTTTGTCTAGTGGAGTTTTTATTTTTCTCTCGGATTGATTTTTGAATTTTGGTGACATTTGGGGTATTAGGGCTCAGGTTTTGTACTTAGCGATAACGACGTTGAAGGAAACGGGTTATGAGAATGTCTATGACGCCATTGAGAAGCCTCTCCAGCTTGCTCAGACTGCCGCCGTTCTCGAGGTCCGTCTCTCGTGACACAATTCGTGTTTTATTTCTTCTTGTTTTGTTGCATTTCCCGGGTAATTAGAGAAGAAGAAGAATGATTTGGTTCACACTTGTTGCAACTGAGTATTTGTTTTTTTTTTCTTTCCTCTGATTAAAATCTGGATTTTGGAATTTTCCGGGTGTGGAGCAGATTCTTCATGGATTAGTAGGTGAGTGATCTGATCCATTAGACTAATTTCGAACTTGCACTACACCATTTTGATTAAACTCTTTTTAAGATCATTGACTGAGTTGTGTTCTGCTGTGTTGCTAAACTCGAATAGGTTTGGTCAGATCTCCTGTTTCTGCAACTCTGCCACAGATAGGTTCAAGGCTATTTCTCACTTGGGGCATCCTATACAGTTTTCCAGAGGTTAACTTAGAAAGTTACCAGCATTACTAGTTCATTATTTCTCTTTGATTGTTGCAAGTTTCATCATTTGATTGTTGAACTTTGTTTCATTTAATTTCAGGTCCGATCTCATTTTCTTGTTACGTCGCTGGTCATAAGCTGGTCTATCACAGAGGTGATTATATCTAGTCTCTGTGTTGATTTTGGTAGCCATTGATATCGCTCTTACTAGGAGACATTTATTAGATTCGTTGTATGCCATAAATCTGAAATGTCTAAAACATTGCTTCTCTTACTGATGCTTTGAAAGTTTCCTATCACAACATGGATTGTTGAAGTACAGAACAAGAGATTAGCTGTTAATATTTCGAACAGTCAAGATTTGACTTAAGTATGACTCCTTAATTACTCCATTTTGGTTGAAGTCTTATCCTAGTAGCGTCCTTTTAGGATAACGTGCTTCAGTTCATATGTTTGATGAATAACTCGCTCTGAGCGCAGATTATTCGCTACTCATTCTTCGGCTTTAAGGAAGCTCTAGGCTTTGCACCTTCATGGCACTTGTGGCTCAGGTATGCCATTCATGTGCAATATAATAATAGACATTGAAAAACAGATTAATTTGCAACTCTAATCTCATTTATTTCTCTCTCGTTAATCTGTTCAGATACAGCAGCTTTTTATTGCTATACCCTACCGGTATCACCAGCGAAGTTGGTCTTATCTACCTTGCCTTACCACACATCAAGGTAACACAACTGGCTCATGTCAATTCCTTAAACAGAGAACAATTCTTTCCTTTACAATATCATTTCTTTACGGGTTGTTACACCCTTTTGTGTATTAGAATTTAGAGCTCTTAGAGTAGACATGAACTGTTAAAGCCATTTCCCTCAGACTCTAGTAGACAGGATCTGTTTGTTGACTTTCAAGACGTCACTGTAAAATAATCCATATATAGACTTAACTTTAATGCCATCTATAAAGTTTCAGATTTTCTGTTCCACTGGTATCAGGGGAGAGTATATATATGGTTGATTCCTGAATGGTCCCTTTGCTCTTTTTTTTTCTTTTTCTTTTGTCTGCAGACATCGGAGATGTACAGCGTTAGGATGCCTAACATATTGAACTTCTCATTTGACTTCTTCTATGCAACGATACTCGTCCTTGCAATCTATGTCCCAGGCACAAACTCAGTCAACCTTTCTTATAACATATCCCATACATCTGTTCAATTCTGATCTGCGAGACTAAATTTGTATTTGGCTGTTGCAGGTAGCCCACACATGTACAGGTACATGCTTGGTCAGCGAAAGAGAGCTCTCTCCAAATCCAAGAGGGAATAAAAGAAAAGATTTAGAAAGAGACGAAAAAGCTCATCAACTGTTTTCTCCTCTTGTCTTGTTCGTTCATGTACTACTAGTCTACTACTACAACTTGTCTTTTGTTTAGCTTGTTTGAGCTTTTACTTCCTCGGCGATTACTTGAACTTACATGCAGCAGGATACTATTAAGTGTAATGTGGTTTCTAAATTAATAAGAAAATCATTGGTTCCTTCTCAGTAGAAATGAAAAAGTTGATTTAAGCTAAAATTTCCCAAAAAGTCGAAATGGATTCTTAATAATATTTATGAAATTGAAAAAAAATCAAGAAAATTGTGAAATTATTGGGTCATATCGTCTTATCATGGTTTAAATATTTAAATGCTTTTGAGATGATCACGAGTCAAATTTACTTTGCCCAAAATAACTATCAAAACTTGTTTTTTTGTGATATATAAAAGTCAACGTAGTTCGTTAGTGAGAGATTTATCATGGAACACGATAAGGCGTCGTGAAGTAACGCAGATCACAAAATATTTGTGTCTGAAAAGGCATCGGCGTTGTCTATTTTCTTAAATATAAAAATTGAAATAAATATAAACGTCGTCGTTTGGAATCAATCAAAAGGACCTTCTCCGCCTTTCATTATTTTGTATACCAAACCGAGGGAAAAATCCACAGAGATGAACCAAAAATAAAAACAAAAATCTTTGATTATTTCTACAAAAATAAAATTCGAAAACTTTTGAATTCTTTCATTTGGCTTTCGAAGCTGCTGCTTCAATTCTTGCTGCTTTGATTTGATTTTTTTTTTGGATGAAATGGCCGATCAGAGAAGTAAAACCAATAGATGGAACTGGGAGGTGAGTGGGTTCGAACCGAGGAAGTCTTCTTCCAATGCATCGTTTGCGGAGAGTACTGGTCACCGTACGACTGGTCCTCTGCTTCGCCGGAACTCGATTTCGACTCCCTCGCTTCCGCCTAAGCAAGCAATTGCATCTAAGGTTAACGGATTAAAGGAGAAAGTTAAGGTGATAAATTTCACTTCCTTTTTCACTTCACAGAGTATACTTGGCTTTTGGTTTTGAGCTGAATTAATTTTATAAAAGGCTGCTTTTAGTTTCTTAAGTCTAGCTTGTGGGATTTGATGGAAGTTTTTAGTGTTGAAGCCATTACTTATCAAGAAAAAAAATTGTGACTTGGTTGAACAGCTTGCGAAAGAAGATTACTTGGAGTTGAGACAAGAAGCTACTGATCTTCAGGAGTATTCTAATGCTAAGCTTGACAGGGTTACACGTTACTTAGGTGTTTTGGCTGAGAAAAGTCGTAAATTGGGTAAGTTTTGTGTTTCACTAGTCGTAAATTTGAAGTCTATGTAAGTTGTGTGCAAGCATCGAGAAAAACTGAGTATTCATTACATTTGGTGCATTTGTGACCACTGGAGAAGTTAACAACACTAGAATTGGTTGGCATTTTCCCAAAATTGAAACCTTTATTGGAAACTTCATAAATCCATCTACTGTATCTAGCTCTCGTGGTTGCGTTTATTTATCTGTTTTGTGGTGGAAATTTGGTAGTGTGTTGTATTGATTTATCTACGTAAACCACCACAGATCAGTTTGTCCTTGAGACTGAGGCTAGGATATCTCCACTTATCAATGAGAAGAAAAGACTGTTCAATGACTTGTTAACGGCCAAAGGTACACAGCTTCCATAACCAGTATCATCGATCTTTCTATATCGATAATCTTTCTTTGGTATAGGTTCACTGATGTATGATAGTTCTCTGCTACCTGTTGGTTAATGTGGATTTGTTTTTCGTACTTCAGGGAACATAAAGGTATTTTGCCGTGCAAGGCCATTGTTTGAGGATGAAGGTCCCTCTGTTATAGAGTTCCCTGGGGATTGCACCATATGTGTAAACACTAGTGATGATACTCTGTCCAATCCCAAGAAGGACTTTGAATTTGACCGAGTTTACGGACCTCATGTTGGACAAGGTGAGTACCATAGTTCATTGTAAAATGTAGTCTCTCCTTATGTCATGAGCTGTTTCTGGTTTCAATCTACAAAAGCTGCAACAATACGACCTCTGTACTTATACTGTAATTTTTGCTCAGCTGCACTGTTTAGCGATGTCCAACCTTTTGTTCAATCTGCACTGGATGGATCTAACGTCTCCATATTGTCATATGGACAAACTAATGCAGGGAAGACATACACCATGGTAACCATTCTTTTCATTTTCCTCTGAAAGTTAACAAATAGGTCACATGTTGATGTTGTGAAGCAACTATATAGATGGACTTGCTGTTACTTTCTAGTGTCTAGCTTTGCTTGTATGTGAGAATTTAACATAGCTTATGATGTATATGCGGTTACTTTTCTTTTGAAGAATATGCTCATTCTATAGCTCTCATGCGTTCATTTGCTTAATTACATGCTTATTCTTCTTCTATCGGGTTCAGAATTGAGCCTGGGATAAGCTTCTTTCTGGAGTTATGACATATGTAGGATGCATATCAAACTGATTTTGTTAGTATAACAACATGCTTTCTTTAATATCTGAAGTGAATATTGTGTCTACATTATCGTGTACATTCACAGGCATGTTTCTATGTTGAATGAGGTCGTTAATCATAGGACTGTCTATTTTCACAGTGATTTGTTATTCCCTATGGCTCTCCGTTTTATCAGCTTTGTTGATTGTTGTTTTGCCAGGAAGGTTCGAATCACGATCGTGGTTTATATGCTCGATGTTTTGAGGAACTCTTCGACCTAGCCAATTCGGATTCAACTTCGACATCACGATTCAGTTTCTCTCTTTCAGTGTTTGAGATCTATAATGAACAGGTGCTTCCAATCGAGTTTAAGTACTAATACTTTTGGGTTTCATTTTCTTTGCCAAGATAGTTCTGCAGTGGAATTTGACACTTCTAATTTGACAACCTTCATTGTCAGATCAGGGATCTACTTTCGGAAACTCAGAGCAACTTGCCCAATATCAACATGGATTTACATGAATCTGTTATAGAACTCGGACAGGAAAAAGTTGATAATCCATTGGAGTTCTTAGGAGTCTTAAAATCTGCATTTCTGAACCGGGGCAACTATAAATCAAAATTTAATGTGACACATCTGTATGTTTTATATTGTGCTTGAATACCTCCTTCGGTTACATGCATATAATTATCTGCTAAGGACCAAGATTCTTTAGCACTTCTTTACGGATGTTTTCTGCCTTGGTAGGATTGTCTCAATACACATATACTATAGCAACACGATTACTGGAGAAAACATATATAGCAAGCTCTCTCTGGTTGACTTGGCTGGAAGTGAAGGTTTAATCATGGAAAATGATAGTGGAGACCACGTCACTGATCTGCTGCATGTCATGAATTCGATTTCAGCGTATGTTAAATTCTTATATCTCTGTATTTATCCATGAATTTGTTCTTGTTAACTTTGTTTATGCATATATTTCTGGTTCTATAGGTTGGGAGATGTTTTATCCTCGTTGACATCCGGAAAGGATTCAATTCCTTATGATAATTCAATTCTTACAAGAGTACTTGCAGATTCCCTAGGTAAAATTTGTTATCTCAGTACATGCATCTTTCCTCTTTTGTGTCACCCTTAATAGTATCATCTTTTGTTTTTGTTTTTGTTTTGCCACCATTTCTTAAAGCTCTTTGTAAGTGAGATACAATATTCTGTAATGTGTAGGAGGAAGTTCCAAAACATTGATGATCGTTAACATCTGTCCAAGTGTGCAAACCTTGTCTGAGACAATCTCATGTCTCAATTATGCTGCTAGAGCTCGGAATACTGTACCAAGCCTTGGCAATCGAGATACAATCAAGAAATGGAGAGATGTGGTAAGTGGAAGTGAAAGAGATTTTTCCTTCTCGGATATTCATTTTGTTACAAAATTTGCTGCATAGGTAACCTTTTGTCCCGCAGGCAAGTGATGCTCGGAAGGAGCTGTTGGAGAAGGAGAGAGAAAATCAGAATCTGAAACAAGAGGTTGTGGGCTTAAAAAAAGCTCTTAAAGATGCAAATGACCAGTGTGTATTACTCTACAGTGAAGTGCAGAGAGCGTGGAAAGTTTCATTTACATTGCAATCAGATTTAAAGGTCATAAAGCTTCACCAGGGTTCTTGTTTAGCTTGTCAACAATTCTTTATAACTTTTTTGTTGTTGCTCATTATCCGTTTTGTACTTCATGCAGTCAGAGAATATTATGCTTGTAGACAAACATAGACTAGAGAAGGAGCAGAATTCTCAGTTAAGGAATCAAATAGCTCAATTTTTACAGTTGGATCAGGAACAGAAGCTGCAAATGCAACAACAAGATTCCGCCATTCAAAATCTCCAGGTTTGTGCCCCATGAGTGTTAGTATCTACGCTTTAAAGTTTTAGATCTATGTTAAGGCAACTGATTTTTGAAATTGTTGACTTCTCTGTACATGATAGACATATAATTCTCCTGTTGTTCAATTCAAATTAATGCAGGCTAAAATTACAGACTTGGAATCACAAGTAAGTGAAGCCGTTAGATCTGACACAACAAGAACAGGAGATGCCTTGCAATCTCAGGACATATTTTCTCCAATACCAAAAGCGGTTGAGGGTACAACTGATTCTTCTTCTGTTACCAAGAAACTTGAGGAAGAATTGAAAAAACGTGATGCACTGATTGAGGTTCTCCTCCCTCTTACTCTGATTAGAGTTCGTGCCCTCTGGCTGAACCATGGATATTTGCACTAGTACATTTATCTGAAGAGAATTATGTTTTCCGCAGAGGTTGCATGAAGAAAACGAAAAGTTGTTTGACAGATTAACAGAAAGGTCAATGGCTGTTTCGACCCAGGTCATTATTTTCTCTTGTATAGCTATGCTATATTAAGCATTTCAATATCATATCAAGGCACTGCTCTCAGCTGTTAAGAGAAAAATTAATTTAACTCCATTCTTTACAAATTGCTACTGTATGTTCAACACTATGCATCTGGAGGTTTACTTGCTACCAGTACTCCATTGCTTAAGTGTTCTTATCCATTTTTTTTTTATTAGGTGTTGAGTCCCTCATTAAGAGCTTCGCCAAACATTCAGCCTGCCAATGTTAACAGGTGATTCCGTGATTAGTTTGAACTACTGTTTTCTGTTTCTGTCCTTTCATTATAATTAATCCTTATTATATACTGATATGTAATATTCTGTCTCCGGGAGAACTAGTAGGGGTGAAGGATATTCGGCAGAAGCCGTTGCTTTACCATCTACACCAAATAAGAATAACGGAGCGATTACGTTAGTAAAATCTGGCACTGATTTAGTAAAAACCACTCCAGCTGGAGAATACTTGACAGCTGCATTGAATGACTTTGACCCTGAAGAATATGAAGGTCTTGCTGCCATTGCTGACGGCGCAAACAAGCTACTAATGCTGGTACTTGGTTAAGAACTAGTTTCTTAGTATCTTTATTAGACTTTTCAGTGGTGTAGTTATATGACATGACACCATTGTTCTATCATAATATGAAGAATGAAGGTTATGATGGATTCCTGATGTCTCTAGACACTAATATCGGTTAAGGACATGTTTTTATATCAACTTATATTGGCAAGCATTTTTCCTATTGTTGACTCGCAGGTTTTGGCAGCTGTCATCAAGGCTGGTGCTTCCAGAGAGCATGAAATCCTTGCTGAGATTAGAGATTCTGTCTTTTCATTTATTCGGAAAATGGAACCAAGAAGAGTAATGGATACCATGCTTGTTTCCCGAGTTAGGATACTATACATAAGGTCCTTACTGGCACGATCACCGGAGCTTCAGACTATCAGGGTGAGCATAGGCATCCGAGTTGTATCTGATTTTTATTTTAGCTTTGGCCTTAGCTTGTATGACTATGTTATTTCTCCTGGTAAAATTAACCCTATCCTCCTCATTTAGGTCTCTCCTGTCGAGTGCTTTCTTGAGAAGCCTAATACTGGTAGAAGTAAAAGCACTAGCAGGGGTAGCAGCCCAGGTAGATCCCCTGTTCGATATCTTGATACGCAGATCCATGGCTTTAAAGTAAATATAAAGGCAGAAAGGAGAAACAAGTTGGCATCTGTGGTATCAAGAATGCGTGGACTTGAACAGGTGGATTTACCTTGGAAGAGCACTTGAATTTCAAAGATGCTTGAGTTTATCTAACATGTTATATATTAAGAGAGACTTATGCTCTTGATTGTTATCATCTAGGATGCTGGGAGGCAGCAAGTTACTGGAGTTAAGCTGCGGGAAATGCAAGATGAAGCCAAAAGTTTTGCTATTGGGAACAAAGCCTTGGCTGCGTTATTTGTTCACACTCCGGCTGGTGAACTGCAGCGACAGATTCGGCTATGGCTTGCAGAAAATTTTGAGTTTCTTTCCGTGACCTCAGATGATGTATCGGGAGGAAACGGTGGCCAACTAGAGCTTCTTTCCACAGCAATTATGGATGGTTGGATGGCTGGACTAGGGGCCGCTGTGCCACCTCATACAGATGCTCTCGGGCAGCTTCTGTCCGAGTATGCAAAACGTGTCTATACTTCTCAAATGCAGCACATGAAGGTATGCGATGTCATTGGTCAAAAAATATTTTTTGAGTGGAATTGGCAGATAGACATTCCCAATGGTCTGAAATGAAAGATCTCTTTAAGTAGCTGATGTTGTGGCTGACTTTACGGCCTATGTTGAGGTCTAAGGACTAAGGTTTTAGTCTGAGTAATTAGTTTGGAGTGATGCCTAATATGGAACTGTGGTACAGGATATTGCTGGTACCTTGGCGGCAGAAGAGGCAGAAGATGCTGGTCAAGTGTCTAAGCTTCGATCAGCTCTTGAGTCCGTTGACCACAAAAGAAGAAAGGTACTAGACCGCACCTGAAAATAAACGATATAGTTCTGGGTGCTTTGATTTTTATCTTAGAAACGTTCTTGTGCTCTGACTTTCGTTTGCTTTCTTTATCAGATTTTACAACAAATGAAAAGTGATGCAGCTTTGCTTAACCTGGAAGAAGGCAGTTCTCCTATTCCAAACCCTTCGACGGCAGCTGAAGACTCAAGATTAGCATCTCTCATTTCTCTGGATGGCATTTTGAAGCAAGTCAAGGTATTTATACCTCATGATGCTTCATACTAGATCTTGGTTTTTGGTTAATTTTTGGTCAATAACTTATTTTGCATCTTGCAGGAAATCACAAGACAAGCCTCTGTCCATGTTTTGAGTAAAAGCAAGAAGAAAGCATTACTTGAGTCCCTTGATGAACTCACTGAGCGGATGCCTTCTCTTCTTGATATCGACCATCCATGCGCACAAAGAGAAATTGCTACAGCACACCAGTTGGTCGAGGTACCTTTGATTTCCATGTATAATTAGTTTATGTATAATCAGTTTCTCAATGAACCTACCATAGACACAAAGAACTCTACCTGATATAATGATGAGATCCGGATTGAAATAGTAAACAAACTAACTTGTTTCTCTTGACCGCAGACGATTCCTGAACAAGAGGACACTAATATTCTGGAACAATCACACGACCGGAGACCCTCATTAGAATCAATATCCTCAGGTGAAACTGATGTATCTCAGTGGAACGTTTTGCAATTCAACACAGGCTCTTCAGCCCCATTCATCATAAAATGTGGAGGCAACAACAACTCAGAGCTCGTGATCAAGGCTGATGCACGCGTTCAAGAGCCCAAAGGAGGTGAAATTGTCAGAGTTGTCCCAAGACCTTCTGTGCTAGTAAACATGAGCTTAGAGGAAATGAAACAAATGTTTGTGCAATTACCCGAAGCTCTAAGTTTGCTGGCTTTAGCTAGAACAGCTGATGGCACAAGAGCTCGCTACTCTAGACTCTACAAAACTCTGGCCATGAAGGTTCCCTCTCTTAAGGACCTTGTTAGTGAACTGGAGTAAGATACCTAAGTCGTGAAATGGCATACAGATGTTGCAGAGATACTATCCAACAATGGAGATTCCATGTGTATTTATTATTTTTTGTGAGATTTTTGGCTGGTTATGCTACATATGAGCTACAGATTCATTGTGTAATATGTAACTTCATTTTGTATTCACACAGCTATAAATTACTTTCTCAGCAAATGAGCTTTTTAAATTACTCTCTCTGAGTGTTAAATGAAGGCAAAATGTAGTTCAAGAAGCAATAATATGATTTGTACAACAAAACGAAAACTACCATTTAAAGGCTGATAATACATAAGTTGGGAATGCATTGTGTTTAGCAGTAAGGGTCTTGACTGAGTCTAGACTTGCAGTTTCATCAAAAGAAGTGAGACCAAGCTCATTACCATGAATCCCTCCAGTGATGAATATTGATTCAATTCCTGAAACATTTGCTCCCCTTATATCATGATGTAGCGAATCTCCTACTGCGATAGACTCAGACGGATTGACTCCCGCAATTGCTATAGCAGACTCATAGATCATCTACCAAATATACACACAGTCAAATTCAGGTGGTACAGAGAGAAGTAGCAAATTTTAATGTTCAAACGGATTTTACACCTTATGAGGTTTTCCCATCGACTTCACTTCTCCTCCCAGTTCTTCATACTTGGAAGCTAGTGTACCTAACAAATTTGTGATTGAGTATATCAGTCTTTTATATGGCATCATATGTGGAAGACACAATTAGACATTTTGAGATGTAAATATATGTACCTGGCATGATATGAAAAACATTTGCTTCAACAGTCACGTAATCTGGATTAGCTACGATCATGGGAAGTCCTCGAGCTGCAGATTTCTCCAAAATCTTCTCTAGCTCATCAATAGTCCTTGGAGATACACTGCCTGAAGGAAGTCCTAGGGCTTCAGTGCCGTGCGCTAAAACAAAGTCAGCTTCTTCCACATTCTCCACAACATTTAGATCTAGACCCTGAAACATAAACTATATCATATACCTACCAATAACCTTCAACGATAAATCAACCAGCAACAAGAAATAAGGTGATAAGTAACCTCCAAAGAGATTGCTCCTCGGTCATTCCAAGTAATGTGAATGCACCTCCTTCCCAGTGCAGCAAACCAAGGATCATCTCTCCTGTAAGAGACATCTATCAGTAAGTTCTAGTAACTCAGTAAGTAAATAGCATCTTAATCACGAAGAAGAAGTTGTTGGTAATAATAACCTCTGCAAAGATTGATGAGTTAGTTCACCACTAGTTATAGCTCCGGTGAAGAAAGAAGGATCAAAGCCAAGGCCTTTCAACTTTTCCATTGTAGTTGAAGCACGTCTAGAAGAATTACTAATGATCACAATTTTGGCACCCGCTGTTGCAAGATTTTTCACTGTAAATCCAATAGAACAAAAGAAAGATCAGTCATTATGCAGAAGTCAGAATTACAACGAAACCGAAGAAATCTGAAAGAAAACTATCAAGAAATGGAAATTCTCAAAAGTATGATGATATTTCATTTTCGGTTTCACAACTTATATGGACAAATATACATTGCCAAATCACATCTGATTACATCAAATATAGTCAACACTGAAGCCAAGTCCTACCTAAACATTAAACAGTTTAAAGAAATGGTTTTATGCGAGCTACAAATGTTGAACCCCAATGGAATCAGAATCAACAACCCGAATAGCTATATGCTCACAGATAGAAATGATAACGTACATGTTGAGATAGCACCGGGGTAAGGTTTTTTGCCATCATGAAGAACTCCATACTGATCTAAGAGCCAAGCCTGTGACACCCTTCATCAAGTTTAGCTATAAAAAATATCTTGAGAAACATTCACTAAGCTACACACATTCTTCTTTACCAAATGTTAATCTCGAAAAAATGTGATGGTTGCTCAAATGAAAACTACACTTGGCAATTTATTTGTAATAAGCTACAAATTCTAATCAGAATCCCAGGTTACTTTTTTTTTTTTTGGTGTTCTTACGGAATCCAATTTACAGAAAGTTGTATGCTTTTCCAAATTACAAGGCTAATATTATACAATACGTGAAGCCCATTAGTTAACAAGATGAAGTGAATCGAAAACATGATGATTTTGTAGACAATCGGATCATCAGACTAACATAGATATGTTAATGGCTTCGCTCGTCATAAGAGGAGGAGAAAGTCAGAGAGCACATAAGAAGACAGTAAATTGAAGGTCAAACCTTAAAATTTCTCGTCTCAACTATGTCTTTGAGGCCATTCATTGGCTGTGAGAGCTGCGAGGAACAGAACATTTTTCTTCCTGTGACGAGAAGAAGAAGAACTGAAGAGAACTGGACCAATCGAAAAACAAACCACAAAGTGTTTTTCACTTTACCACAAGCACAACGCATACGTACGCGCAACATACGCGAGTAAGCTCCACGCTTTACTTATGTAAAACAACATTATATAGTAGCTAATCCTTCAGCAAACAACATAGTCGCTTTGGCCGAGTGGTTAAGGCGTGTGCCTGCTAAGTACATGGGGTTTCCCCGCGAGAGTTCGAATCTCTCAGGCGACGATATTTTTTTAATATTTTGTCTTTCAAAACAATTTCCCGCCCTTTAAACAAACAACCGCTCAGTTGACCAAAGCGCCCCTTCTCTCTTTCATTCTTATTTTGGTGGCAACAGTGATGAATTTGTATATCAGATTTATAGAAACTTGAAACGATCGCTGAGTTTATATATATATATATATACATTTTATTAACAATAGAACCAAAATGAACATATGAGTCATCACTAATCTAACTACACCATGCCCAACTCTTATAGCTGAATGTTCAAAGTATGGTTTCTATCAACATATTTTTTCTCTCTTCTTCTCCAAGTAGTACAGTATGCAGTTTTCCATATAGCGTTTACAAAAGCATAGACCGAAGCTCCATTATCAATCTTGGTGCCTCCAAATTTTCGTCCTTTAACGAATTCCCGATTAAGCTTTGCATTCGAGTCACAAATATCTCATCTAAAACCTGTAAATCATCATATAACAATAACAAGATAAGAATCAAAAAGGCATATCCTTATTGTTTTTTGCAGTGATAAAGAGTTGTGAAAGAGAAAAAGAAAAAGAAAAATGAGTTGTGAAAGTCCAAAGTAAAGGCCGAAAGAAAACATAACGGCCGAGAGACGGAGCTTGTTCCCATCCGTCGATGCAAAAAAAAATTCCTTCTGGACTCACGGTGACGGTTGACCACATGAACGTATTAAAAAGTCTCCTTTCTCGGACTTTGTCTTTTTATTTTTCACTTTTTTCCTTTGCAGACGACACTACTACTAACTATTGATTTCCATTTTGGTTAATATACTTTAATATTAAAAGAATATATACTTTAGTCTTTTAAATTATGTACTTTATTTCTCTTTAAGAAAAAGTTTTCGCATTTTATGCAACAACAAAAAAAAAGGTGTGTATTACAAACTTCATAAGTATTGGAATTCATAAGGCCCATATTAGGCCTAATAAAGGCCCAATCAGAGTTCTGACTTTAAAACTAGTGACTAGAAGCTGACTCACTAAAAAACTATTATCGTCCATTCACTCGCTCTTATCACAAACCCCAAACCCTCCCAACCATCCCACTCGCCAACACAAACCACGCTCCTCACTCTACGAAAGACTATAACATCAAACGCCGTCGTATAATCGAAAGTGAACACACTTGCGCGTGGGTTTAATATACATCTATTTTTAATAGCCCACCTGACTCTTTGCCCTTTATTCTTCTTCTCTCTTTCTCTTTCCCATTTTCTTCAAATTTTCCCCATTAAACAAAAAAAAATCAAATCTCTCTCTTTCTCTCTCTAATGGCGGCGACATTAGGCAGAGACCAGTATGTGTACATGGCGAAGCTCGCCGAGCAGGCGGAGCGTTACGAAGAGATGGTTCAATTCATGGAACAGCTCGTTACAGGCGCTACTCCAGCGGAAGAGCTCACCGTTGAAGAGAGGAATCTCCTCTCTGTTGCTTACAAAAACGTGATCGGATCTCTACGCGCCGCCTGGAGGATCGTGTCTTCGATTGAGCAGAAGGAAGAGAGTAGGAAGAACGACGAGCACGTGTCGCTTGTCAAGGATTACAGATCTAAAGTTGAGTCTGAGCTTTCTTCTGTTTGCTCTGGAATCCTTAAGCTCCTTGACTCGCATCTGATCCCATCTGCTGGAGCGAGTGAGTCTAAGGTCTTTTACTTGAAGATGAAAGGTGATTATCATCGGTACATGGCTGAGTTTAAGTCTGGTGATGAGAGGAAAACTGCTGCTGAAGATACCATGCTCGCTTACAAAGCAGCTCAGGTTATTTTCATTCTCCAAATCTGATTTGGCTGATAAGTTTTGTTTGTGAACTCTGTTTACGAGATTTCTTCTATTGGTAATAGCTTCCAAATCTAGTAATTATGTCCTGATCTAGAATTGGTCTCTAATTGAGCTACTATGCTTATCAAATCATGAGAAAGTAGATTGCTGTTTTGTTTCAGTTTTTGTCTTAAAGAGTAAAAATTGCTTTCTTCAAACTGATGGAGATGTTTTTGTCTATTTTTCGATGTGATGTTTTTTGAAGGATATCGCAGCTGCGGATATGGCACCTACTCATCCGATAAGGCTTGGTCTGGCCCTGAATTTCTCAGTGTTCTACTATGAGATTCTCAATTCTTCAGACAAAGCTTGTAACATGGCCAAACAGGTTACTCTTCTTCTTTCTTTTTCGCTGCTTGCCTCAATTAGGAACATCTCTTTCTCTCTCTTTCCGTTGCCTCTCTGGTAACAAACATATAAGTCGTTGACCTGAGTTTGTCTCTTGAGAGTTTGCTTCTGTTTCTTGCTTTATGTTATTACAAAAGAGAATTGACCACTTGTTGACTAGTCTTGTTGTACTTTTTTCTTTTCTTAAGATGTATTGTTGGGTAAAGAACCAATCTTTGGCCCTCTGTGTATCATCATTTCTTATCACTTTGAATGAGCTTGCTTGATGTTTTGACTAAGAGGATTGACCACTTGTTGACTATTTCTGTTGTACCTTTATCTCCTGAGTATGTTTTGTTAGATAAAGAACCACTCTTTGATTCATGGTGCTTCATCTAGTATCACTTTGAGTCAGCTTTTTTAACAAAATTCCTCTTTTTTAATAATCACAGACTAATATGATGATGAAGATCCATGTTGTCCAATACTAGGACTGATGTCTCATTCTGTTTCAACTAGAACTTACGTATAAGACATTTAGTAAAACGGCAGAAATTTTTCACTGTGGGGGCATTCTCAATTTTGATACTGGATTTTTAATTGTAGGCTTTTGAGGAGGCCATAGCTGAGCTTGACACTCTGGGAGAGGAATCCTACAAAGACAGCACTCTCATAATGCAGTTGCTGAGGGACAATTTAACCCTTTGGACCTCCGATATGCAGGTATTCACATCTCTTTATGCCGTACCTCGATATTCTACACCATTCGAATAACTATAAAGATCATATCTTAGTGTGATTAGTGTTTCCATCATAGACCAATCAGATGCATCATATAAGAGACATCAAAGAACATGTTAAAACTGAAATAACCGCAAAACCGTGTGTGCTGAGTTATTACTACTCTATGTAACAGGAGCAGATGGACGAGGCCTGAGGATCTAGATGAAGGGGGGGAGGGTTGTTACGCGATGTTTCTGCCACCAAATCGATCTCAAAATCCCCATAACCTTTGCTCAAAAACTGTGAAAAAAGATTGAAGTGTTTATGATGATTATGATTGTGCACAGCTTGATGATTTATCTACTCTACTAAACCTCTGTGCTCTTAATATTTATTGTCTCGACTCTGCTCAAGCCTTAAAAACATCTTTCTCCTTAAGGCTCCTCTGGTTAAATTATGATCCTTCTACTGTATCGTCAAAATCAAGTTGGAACCCAAAATTCGTGGATTTTTTGTCGGTGTGAAACTGTGAATAATAAAAATCGTCAATGTTGTTACGTATATAAAATCCAGTCAAACCAAGAAAATCTGTGCAACATAGGCTGTGGAAGAATGCGACCATAGAGAAGCACACACGTATCAAAGAAGTCGAATCTCTCATTACGCAAAGAGATGCAAAATATCAAAAGTGTACTTGGACCACTTTGTCTGCATTGCATGCATGAAAACTATTTATAAAAATAACAGTCTTTGGTCGAATTCTGAGACATTTAGTTGTTTTCTCATACATTACTCCAACTTTTCTTTTTCTTCCACCAATCTTTTCAGAGAAAGATACTGTAAAAACCAAAGTTGCTCGCTCACACGTGATTCCAGTCCACGTTCATTATTTATATAAAGCTTGTCATGTTAAAAGCTTTATATGATTTTAAAGATGTTTATTCTTGAAGTTTAATTGTATTTGGATTTTCTTAAGTAGTGGTATTATTTTTA
Source organism: Arabidopsis thaliana (assembly GCF_000001735.4). Lineage (NCBI taxonomy): Eukaryota > Viridiplantae > Streptophyta > Magnoliopsida > Brassicales > Brassicaceae > Arabidopsis > Arabidopsis thaliana. The sequence goes on along the minus strand of NC_003076.8, from coordinate 3,283,672 downwards.
CGGGTTTCTTTTCTTTGAACTTTTTGGTTTTCAGTTCTTTTGTTAAGAGTTTTCCTTTTCAGTCTAAATGCAAATAGATGAATGGATCACAATATGTGTGCTCTCCTTTTAACTATTATGTAGCAAATGATTTTCGATAGCCAAAAAGACTTGAGATGAGTCTCCTCATGTTAGTTATCTAATGATTGCATATGACAATCACATGATCTTATGCTTATGCAGGGGGTTCTGAAAATTCGGTGTTCTCAAGCTAATTATATTGTAGTCCACGAATATGTTTGGTGCAAACGATATTCACACTTCTCACCTCACCAGCAACAATATTAGCTTCTAACTAACAACACTAATATAATGACTAGATATTCATTGACTTGGCCTCTACTTCAAATTCCTAATTCGTTTCCATTTTGTCACTGAAAAATATTTTAATGCAATTTACTATCTAATGTAATATTTTCTGTTCATAATTTGATGTGCGTTTCCATGATAATTTTGTATTAAAATATAAAATAATATGAATATATTCTAACTAATATACAAATATATTCTAACTAATATACCAAAAATTACATAAAATGTCTTTCGTATTCATATTTATATATTCATAAAATAACTAGAACACAAATGACTCGCTCATATTTGCAATTTCTTATCATCTAATGTAATATTTTCTGTTTAAAACTTGATGTGTTTCCATAATAATTATTTTTATTAAAATATAAAATAATTTGAATATATTGTAACTAATGTACCAAGATTTACATAAAATCTCTTGCATATACATATCCATTAAATTTGTTGAAGTATAAATCTAAGATTTTTTCTCAAATCAAAACTTAGAAAACGAATGACTCGCCATATTTTCAATCTAAAAATAACGAAAATCTAAGTTGTTATACCATATATCTTAAAATGTATCCAATAAAGAGCAACCATTGACCCTTTTCACATAAATTTTCCTTATTATATAGTTTCCCATATTTTGAATAAAAATATTTATTTCCATTATAAAAATGCTAATTTTCTTATCTTTTTAATCTTTTGTTATCCTCTCTCCTTCACATTTTATCTCTTACCAAAAATAACATTTTCTTCTCTTACAAATTACAATATTAAAAGCTCCCATCTCTCTCTTCTTTCTTTTTGGTTTTGACCCAAAGCAAATTCTACAATAGAGCAAAAATAAAATTAGAAAAGACATAAAAACAGAGACCAAATCTTTTCTTCAGTTGAATCTCTTATACTATAAAAACCATATTTTTTCCTCCAAATCCTGTAACAGTAAAATTTGTATAGATCGAAAGAAAGCTACAATTTTTGACGCTCTATAATGGCTGAATTTATGGAACCAAATCTTGTATCCAATTTTGATGATGAGAAGAGCAATTCTGTCGACACAAGATCGATTTTTCAGATGGGTTTTCCTCTGGAGAGCGAAGAGATCGTTAGAGAGATGATTGAGAAAGAGAGACAACACTCACCGAGAGATGATTACCTCAAGAGACTGAGAAACGGAGATTTGGATTTCAATGTCAGAATCCAAGCCCTTGGTTGGATTTGGAAGGTCAGTAAATCAGACAAAAATTTCTTCTTTGTTTCTTCTGTTGACTCAATTCTTACCCAAGTCAATAATCTGATGACTTTGATATGAAAAAAGACATGACTTTTGCCTTATCTTTGTTTTGTGTCTTTGATTATTATTACAGGCCTGTGAGGAACTTCAATTTGGACCATTGTGTATATGTCTAGCAATGAACTACTTGGATCGTTTCTTATCTGTTCATGACTTACCTGTAAGTTTCATCCTTGGCTTAAGATTTTATTAATCTCTTTGGTTATGGATTGAAAGGTTTATGATTCTTGTGTAGAGTGGAAAAGCTTGGACTGTACAATTGTTGGCTGTTGCTTGTTTATCATTGGCAGCTAAAATAGAGGAAACTAATGTTCCAGAGTTAATGCAGCTGCAGGTTCTATTAATAATCTCATTGTCTCTTATTGTGTAGCATTAAAACCAAAGTTGTAACATTGTAGTAATGATGACATTAATAGGTTGGAGCTCCCATGTTCGTGTTTGAGGCTAAATCAGTTCAAAGGATGGAACTTTTGGTGTTGAACGTATTGAGATGGAGGTTACGGGCAGTGACACCGTGCTCTTACGTTAGATACTTCCTGAGTAAGATCAATGGCTATGATCAAGAACCACATAGCAGATTGGTAACTAGATCACTACAAGTGATAGCCAGCACAACCAAAGGTGATAGATTAGGTCTCTTCTTTTTCAAAGGGGTTCTGGTTTTCTAAACCTCAGTTTTGCTTTTGAGTTATGGGGTTATGGACTTTTGGGGTTAGAAATGATTGATGGTGGTTGTGAAAAAGATTGTTGATGTGTGGGCAGGTATTGACTTCTTGGAGTTTAGAGCTTCAGAGATTGCTGCTGCAGTTGCTCTTTCTGTTTCTGGAGAACACTTTGACAAATTCTCCTTCTCTTCTTCCTTCTCAAGCCTTGAAAAGGTAAGAGAAGTCACCAAAAGTCTCCTTCATTTACAAAAGTAGTGGTTCAATAGATTGTCAAAAATATGGAAAATCATGAGACATAGATATAGGCATACATTAATGCACACATTGTCTTTTAATGTCCCCTCTTTGAAATCCCTTTTTATTCGAAAAACTAGTTTGTGTGTAGACCAAAAAGAAGAGTTCAATTATAGTCTTCATGTTTTGAAATCTCGTGACACATTCACATGTTGGTAAAAATGTTATTTTCTTTTGTTTTTGTCACTCCAAAATCTAATGGTTCCAATCACAATCAAACTAAGTGACTTGGGTCCTCGTAGGGACCAAAAAGGGGCTCAAGCTTTACGTTTTACTTGTCTGGTTTTTATGTGTGTGTGTGTGTGTGTGTGCAGGAGAGAGTGAAGAAGATTGGTGAAATGATAGAGAGAGACGGATCAAGTTCAAGTTCACAAACACCAAATAATACAGTCTTACAATTTAAGAGTCGTCGTTATTCTCATTCTCTTTCTACTGCTTCTGTTTCCTCCTCCCTCACTTCTCTTTCTTAATTTTCCTCATCTTCCTTTTTATCTATTTCTCTCTTTTTCCATTGTCTCAATTTGGATTTTATTTAATGAAAAATCACAGAAAAAAATTGCTTTTCTTTTAGCCTGGTAATATTTGATAAAAGCGGTTTAGAAAAATTGCATAATTAAGAAGATAAGATGGTTATGGCATGTTTATGGTAAGTACTTTAACAAACAAAAAGTGTTATGGTTAAGTAAGGCTATTGTTTGGCTTCCCGCCAAATATTATAGCGGGGAAAAACAGTTGAGCGAGAGTTGACTTTTTAATCGCAAGTGCAACGGACCCTTTTTTAAAGTGGCTCGTAAAGTTTTGGGCTTACAATTAGCCCATTTAGATTTTTTCTTCTTTGGAGAAAAGTTTGGGGTTAATTAGGTACAGATCCATTTGTATTATAGGCTCTTTATTCCTCAGAAATGGGCTTGCTACAATAAAATTTTAGTTATGATGATATAATATTAAACTTCAACAAGGTAGTGAGATTATACCCGAGAGGTGGGTGTTACACAACTCAGATCGTTGGTTGTTCAAATCAGCTTGGTGGGAAACCACTTTCGTGGTCGGTGTATGAACATGGGCCTTACTTAGCCTAAATAGAGTCAAAAAGATAATTCAATACACTACTATATTAACTAGACCATATTTGTTTATGCCAGGGCTACTTTCTTTTTGGCTATCATTGACTATAATAACATAATTGTGTTCTTTAGCCTAAATGTTTTCAAACACAGATTTGTTGTACATGGTCCCTTCTGTTTAATGAGTTGGTTAAGGCTCATTATTGTGTTATTGACAAAATGAAATCAAAATTAATGGTACGGCAATAAAAGATATTTAGAAAATGGGATCGGTGGCTATCAGTGAAATATCAGAGATTAGAGATTGGTTTAGTCTTTAAACCAATATTTTGGTTGTAACCTGATAAACAATTTTGTAATCCTCTTGGACATTTGTACAAACGAATTAGATAAATTGTACATTCTAGTTCATTAATCATTAAACATTTATCTGATTTTTCATTTTGGTAATACTTTATCTGTTTATCAGTTCATAATCAAACTGGTTCTCTACACTTTATGGAATCAAACAACCAAATTTCTTTAACATCAAACAACAAATTTTCAAAGTAGCGACTTGTAGCAATATGTTCATCTTAACAATGACTATTATTTTGGTGTAATAACATTTGAGCTTATTCGATTTTATATGGTTATACTTTTTTTGGGGAAAGAATAGATGTTATAATATCACATCAAGTGGCAATAAAATGCCAACTATATATGATTTCAGATTCACTAATAAACATTCGATCGATAAGAACTTTCAAAATGACACCTTACCTTCTGAATCACTGTCGAAGTAGCCTTTACAGGCTATCAAAAAGTCTTATTTTATACATTTTTCTTCTGTTACCTTATTATATTTATACAAAATATTTAAATCCACTGACAGCTCTTTCCAACGGGTCTATTAGCAATGTACAACGGTAACAACGCCAATAATTTTCACAAAAACTAATTCAATGATCTTATCAGGTCAGGCACATGGTTTAATGATTATTACAAGTTTTTCACATTTCTTTATTATACTACCAATATTTTGCCAAAATATATACCATAAACTAAAGAAAATAAAAGTGTACATGAAAAAAGAATAAAAAAGACTGGTGGATCAAGTAGACAAAAAGACATGCTAAGTTGCAACTCTTAGTTCTTGAACTGAACATGTTAGCTGTCTCCCCACATTTGCCATGTCATGGACTTTGTTTACCTTGATATTTTCAACTATACGTGTATCATTACAAATATTTGATTCTCTCTCCAATTATATTCACCATCCAATCACAGCTCGATAAGTCAGAAGTTTATTCACCTAATCATAATTTACAGCTCTTATGTTAACGTTAATTCATGATTATGGATTGTATACTAAGGAAAGTCAATATAATAATAACATGTTAAGACTTCATCCGCCTAATAAGTTTGATATTTTTTCTTTCCATATGTAAAACTAATTTACCTAGTAATATGTATGTTCATTAATCATATTCAATATGTAATTAAGCATAGTCTAATCATATTCATTTATGTTATAAAAAATACTTAAAATATATTAATGCTAGGGCAACCCCATGTTACAATTATGCGTTTGCATGTTAGTCTGCAAAATTTATCTTTAATATATTAAAAGAGATTTATAGGAATCTTGTTTTAATTTAATCGAAATAATTCTTCACATTTTTCCTCCTTTTTATACATCTCTTCCATTTTTCCTCACCTTCACAACTCTCTCATAATCTCTCTCCCTCACTCTAACACCAAAAGAAGAAGAAGCATTTTCCAAAGAGAAAGAGAGAGAAATGGGTTCCAAGATTGTCCAAGTTTTCTTGATGTTGGCTCTATTCGCCACTTCAGCACTCGCTCAAGCCCCTGCTCCTACTCCCACCGCCACTCCTCCTCCCGCAACTCCCCCTCCAGTCGCAACTCCTCCTCCAGTGGCTACCCCACCACCTGCTGCAACCCCTGCCCCAGCCACGCCACCACCTGCTGCAACCCCAGCTCCTGCCACTACTCCACCGTCAGTTGCTCCTTCTCCTGCTGATGTTCCCACCGCCTCTCCACCAGCACCGGAAGGTCCCACCGTGAGCCCAAGCAGTGCTCCCGGACCTTCAGATGCATCCCCTGCCCCAAGCGCCGCATTCTCCAACAAGGCTTTCTTCGCCGGAACCGCCTTCGCCGCTATTATGTACGCCGCCGTTTTGGCTTGAGAACTTTTTTTATATAATTTTTTTTTTATCCCTCAAATTATTTCAAATCTTTGGTGTTAATGTGAGAATTTGATTTATTTTCGTATTTCGCTATTTGATCGTTAATTTTTTTTATCATGATTTCGTGTGTCGGAATGGGGAAAGTAATTATTATCTTGGTTGAAGCTAATGGAATGTTGACACGTGTAATTTACCATTGGAAGGGCTTCATATGGTTGTGTAGAGGAGGTGGAATTAATCTGTTTATGTAAATCCAATGATAATAAATCAATTTCATTACTCTTTCACTTAAACATAATCCCACATGGTTTTGCTTTAACAACACACACTACAACAAGGCCATTAAAAATAAGTTCTGTAAAAAATGGAACCAGTGGCCAGTGGGTATACATTTTTACTAAACTTGATTCGACGTATGTATCATTTTCAATAAAAACAAAGTTTGTAACACAAGCCTCTGGACAGCATTACAAAAGCCCATTAGTTCGATATGACCAACTATTTCAGCCCAATAATGTTGGGGCGTTTTTTTTTTTTTTTTGGTTAATGCGCATTTTTAGATATCTCTCCTCGCTAGCTAGTGTCCTGTTATCGTTTAGAAGGAACACTAATATAATTCCTTAACTACATTAGAAGAAATTCATCTATTTGACTATGCAAATACTAAACTGGTTATTTTCTTTTGTTGATTATTGATTAACAACATTACGTCTTAACAGCTTGTACATGATTATCAATCTAATTAATAATCTCCTAGATTTTTCGATTCCGAATTGTCTATTTGAAAAATTACCAATCATTACCTAAAAAGTTGATCGCATTGATTTCCAAACCAAACTAGTCAATGGCACCATCTTTCCTTTTCATTTAATTGTACTCTGTTTTGTTTTATTTTATCTTCTTTATTTTGTGTTTCACTAAGACATGATCATGCTGTATTGCTGTTGATCAAAACAATAGCTTCTTGTTTCAAAAAACACAATGCTTTTCTCCAACAATCCTAAGTAGATTAACAAAACAAAATTTTGAATTTTTACATTTATATATGATCCATTACCTAGTATGATGCAAGTTTGAAGAAAAGCAAGTTATTGTAAGCCATGACATTATCATGCTGTCCAAAAGAAGAAGAAAACCCTTGAATAGTTGGTTAGAGAAATTGAATATAGAGGACTTTAATGAAAGAGGACTAAAGGAAATTAAAACAATATTTATTGCTACTTACCCGCTAGCTATCAAGAAACATATAATTCAGCTCGAATTCTTCAAAGTGATTAACATATCGATCAAGTCCCATATCTTTTCATATAGTCACTTCTTTAAAAATAAGATTGGCGATGGATAAGAAAAGTGGTGGAACTAAAGCAATAGAAGAAGCAACCGTTCCACTGTTGGAATGTCATAATGCGGCAGAGGAAGGCGGAGGAATGAAGAGAGAAATATGGATAGAGACTAAGAAGATATGGTATATTGTTGGACCGTCGATATTTACTGGACTCGCTACTTACTCGATCCTCATCATTACTCAAGCCTTCGCTGGCCACCTTGGTGATCTTGAACTCGCTGCCATCTCCATTATCAACAACTTCACACTCGGCTTCAACTACGGTTTACTCGTATGTGCACACTTAATTAAAAATATTTTCGAGATTGTATTATAATGTTTATGCATGTTACATATTCTGAAGTTTAATCTATGAGAAAAATGCTTGTGCAGCTTGGGATGGCGAGTGCGTTAGAAACGTTATGCGGTCAAGCGTTCGGGGCAAGGGAATATTACATGTTGGGAGTGTATATGCAACGATATTGGATCATTCTATTCTTATGTTGCATCTTGCTTCTTCCTATGTACTTATTCGCGACGCCAATTCTTAAGTTTATTGGTCAGAGTGACGACATTGCCGAGCTTACAGGGACCATTGCCCTTTGGGTCATCCCCGTCCACTTCGCCTTTGCCTTCTTTTTCCCTCTCAACCGATTCCTACAATGTCAGCTCAAGAACAAGGTCTACTACTTGGTCGTAGATTGTTAAATAACTTTACAAATCATGGTCCATACCAATATTATATTAGCTGGTCTTAGTAGTAGTTCCAAACACTGAAGCTTCACTTAATGATGTAGTGGAAAACTTTGGAGATAGACTAGCAATCTATTGATTTTCGTAATACCTTAAAAATTAGGTTTCTCATAGGAAATATAAAAGCAAGCTAGCTCTCTATGAAGTCTTTGTTAATCGAAACCTAAACAAGATTTGTTCTTTTTAAAAGTCTAAAAGCTTAGGAATCCTAAAACATTGATAGAAAAACCAGTGAAAATGTAAAAAAAAATTTTTTACATAAACCTAATGATTTTTATAATTTATATTTTTTAAATTTTCAGCTGCATGATCACTGAAGCTAGCTACTATTGTTTGCTGATTTTCAATCTATATAATTAGGTGATTGCAATTTCAGCTGGAGTGTCACTTGCGGTTCATATTCTCGTGTGTTGGTTCTTCGTCTATGGTTATAAACTCGGAATCATAGGGACTATGGCTAGTGTGAACGTGCCATGGTGGTTGAACATCTTCATCTTATTTTTGTACAGCACACGTGGTGGTTGTACACTCACTTGGACCGGCTTCTCCTCAGAAGCTTTCACCGGACTTTTAGAATTAACAAAACTCTCTGCCTCTTCCGGAATCATGCTTTGGTACCATTCGTCGAACAAATACCCACTTCTTTCACATTATGTTAAAGTTTAGTCATATATGAGTTCTTACAATATATCTTGCCCCGATACAGCTTAGAGAATTGGTACTATAAAATACTAATGCTGATGACCGGGAACCTAGTAAATGCGAAAATTGCTGTGGACTCCTTATCAATATGGTACGTTGTTTTATTTATTTCTTATAATCGTTATGCCATATTTTTCTTGTTGTTGTTTGTGTTTTTTGTTGGAAAACTCTTATATTTTTTTTACAAAGAAATAGACGTCGTTTTTTACTGTTAACGTACTGAACTTAATTCTCTGTGCAGCATGTCGGTAAATGGTTGGGAGATGATGATTCCACTTGCCTTCTTCGCGGGAACCGGGTAAAAAAATCCTATTCGGTTGCTAAGTTTAGAGTTTTTTTTTGTTGGTATGGATGTTAAGTTTAGAGTTACGTACGTAGGGATTGGATTGATGATAGTTATCTAATATCTATCTACTCCATCAAGGACAATAACATGGCCTAATGCTACAAACTTTTTCGCACAACAATTTGCAACAATCTTGTTATCATCACAATTTCACACACTCACAGTTTTCCTTTTTCTTTAATGTATTCGTTTTAGCAAATATTAAAGTCTACATGTAATCTAAGTTCATAAACCGGGATTATATGCACACATAAACGTCTCCAACGTAGTTATTAAACAAATAATACCTATTTTGTAGAGTTCGAGTGGCAAACGAACTAGGAGCTGGTAATGGCAAAGGGGCAAGATTTGCAACGATTGTTTCAATCACACTATCGTTAATGATTGGATTATTCTTCACAGTCATCATTGTAATTTTTCACGACCAAATCGGCTCGATCTTTTCGTCAAGTGAAGCTGTCCTAAACGCAGTCGATAATCTTTCTGTTCTCTTAGCCTTCACGGTTCTTCTCAATAGTGTGCAACCAGTTCTTTCCGGTACGCCTTGAAACTGATTTCATAAACCAGGTCAACGAAAGTGCGTTGACTTTTGACATTTGATTAAGGTGTTGCTGTTGGTTCGGGTTGGCAATCGTACGTGGCATATATTAATTTGGGATGTTACTACCTTATCGGGCTTCCGTTTGGGCTTACTATGGGCTGGATTTTCAAATTTGGAGTCAAGGTTTGCCCAATTTTCCTCTCAACAAATGTCGGCATATTATTATGTCGGCAAATTATGTTTCTTTTGATGTTCATATTTGTGGAGATGAACTAACATATGTGTATGGATGATAGGGAATATGGGCCGGTATGATATTTGGAGGAACCGCAATTCAAACGTTGATATTGATTATCATCACTACAAGATGTGACTGGGACAATGAGGTAACCATTTGGAGTATATTACAAAATATCACTTTCATCTAAAATTTTAGTAAATTTTGTCATAGTTAGTACATTACTTTTTAACTTGATATAAGAATTTTTGAGTGACTGTTTACAGTGTACAATCTTAAAACATTGCAGGCACATAAATCAAGTGTGCGCATTAAAAAATGGTTGGTCTCGGACGCAGGAAACTGAAGATGCTATTTTAGTTGTCAAATAAAATTATTTTGGAGCATCCGTTTCGTAAATCTAAATCCTATTTATTGCATAAAACACATAGCTTATGGTTTCAATATCACATGATTAGTTGATTGAAATGGGCTAAACCGGAGGAGGGATTGATTTGCTTTCTTTATAAATAACAGAAAAAATAATTATGCACACTTTCACTTCATATAATTCATAAAAGGTTTATTTACATACGGAATCACTTCTTCTTTGTCTTTATGAAATAAGGATTCAAACATAATTAGAAGAAAAAAAACGAGATAACCCATTCTCAAGAGTCAAGACAAAAACCAAATTAAATCGTAAAGCTGGTATTTATGTACGTATAGTGAGAAGTCTACCATGTGTAAACCGGATCTTGCTTCACCTAACTGAACCAACCAGACCGAATTATTCGTCAATCCGTTGGAGTCGTCAAATGTTACCCATCCGGAATCCAATGTAACTTCATGTGTTAATGTCTCAGAAATCAGAATCGTCGAATGTTACCCATTCGGGTTGAACCGAACCAACCAATTCAATCATCTCCTCATCGTCCTTAACCGTAGTCTGAACCAAACCGGCCAATTCAATCATCTGCTTATTGTTTTTCTTTTCTGTTTCAGCCTTCAACATCTCAACCAAACACCAAAAATCATCCGCTAGACGTCTGCAACGCCAAAATAATCCACTCAAGCTCTCCTTGCATTCTACAAGTCTCACCAAAAGCAGACTAAAATCGTTCAGACCGAGATCACCAATAGGTTTAACACCCGGTTTAATCAATCGTTCAAACAACACCTGAAGCCGTACCATAACCAATCTCACAATCTTGAAATAGTCTTCAATCACTAGCTCTCTAATCTCGTCCACGATCTTGTTTTGGAACATAGGCGGAATCTCAGGTCTGGTACATATATGCTCAAAAAAACTCACAAGAGAATCCGTTTGTCTTATAATATACCCGGTTTGGTAAGACGAAACACGATCTTTCTCTTCAACTTTATCTTTTGGATTCACCAACAAATTTGGAAAAGATCCTAATACCTTCGGAACCCACGAGAGACGATCCAAGTATTGTCCATACCTAAGTTACATTTTTTTTTTAAAAATGTCGGTATGAACATGTCCAAATTATTAGATAAATATCACAATCAAAAAAGAGAACTAAAAAATCTTTTTAAAAGAAGAAGTAAATTACCATCTAATCCACTGAGACAATTCTAGCGTGAGATTAGAAGATTTGTCTGAAAACTCGTTCAACTTTAGATTGTTTCGACCATGACCTAGTCCTTCAAACTTGTCTCTTGATGATTTGATAAGCTTGTGGATGACGATGAGAGACTTGGTGGCCACAATAGCGTTCTTCGTGACACGTAACCTCCACAGAGCCGCTGAGAAAGCCGCCGGAGCGTAACGGCTGTTGGAGTAAGAGATAACAGCGGAGACATAGTCACTGTTTGGTGGTTTGTTAGGAGTACGAGTTGTTGACTTCAAGAGGGCTAAGTGAATGTATTTGACGGCGGTGGACCCGAAACTATGAACCAATCTTGCTTTGCCTATCGAAGCTTTGTCTTTGAATTTTCCGATTATGTGAGTTTTGAGTCCTGGCATTATCTCGATGGAACTAGATGAAAAAAAAATTGAAGCTGTTTTGCTTTGTGAGGTTGGAATTTGATTTTTATAAGCGTCCAATGTTTGATTCGCTTTCCATTTTCTTATAGTTTCCTTTTAAATCTTTTTTATATACGTGAGTTTCCTTTTGCAATCATTCAAAATTAACATTATTTTTTTGGTCGACATCCAAATTTGATTAATTTTACTTTTCTCAACTATTAATTTGGTAATATATCTTTTCATTCTAAAGTCGTCGTTCATTCATTTTATAAAACTTATATTAAACATGACGAGTTCATATTCAACCTCATAAGACCAATAAAATGTTGTTATTTGTTAAATAAAATGTTGATAGGAATGTTATAGAATAAGTCTGGCAACTACTTTGTTATTTCTATTACATATATAGTTTATTTGTATTGACTATTGACTTTACACCAATGTTTTTTTTATTTGTATTGTAAATGAATAAGTTTACCAATGTTATATTTAACGAATAGGTTTACCAGTATTGTCATTTATCTAGTATCTAATTAAAGATTAGAAAAGTCAATACAAATTAACTATATAAGTAATAGTAATAACAACCACACTGCAGCCACCAGCAAATTCCATTAACAAAATAAAGATCTCGAAAATTTGAACACCAATTTACGATTTTTTAACGTCAACATGAATGATATATTCATAAAAATGTGTTGAGAACAAATTTGGTCAAGTCAAGCTTTAGATCCGTAAGAATAATTGATTCATGGCTTCTTCCGCATAAACACATAAATCAAATTGTATATGTGAATTTCGGCATTGACAATTTTGGTAACATATGACGTGGATGCTGAGAAAGTAATTCTTATTGGTTATTAACACAGGACGCGGATCGTAAAGATACAAACATTTCTAACCGTTGATAAGCCAAACAGATCTAACGGACAAAACACAATCACTTCCTCTCTACCTTTGAGTATAAAAAAGCCTCACAACATCACTCACTTTCCCATCGATCGCATTCTCACCGAATCAAATCCAAAAGAGCAAATTTACAATCTTGCGAACTCCTAAAATGGCTCGTACCAAGCAAACAGCTCGTAAATCCACCGGAGGAAAGGCACCAAGGAAGCAACTCGCGACCAAAGCTGCGAGGAAATCAGCTCCAGCCACCGGAGGAGTGAAGAAGCCACACAGATTCCGTCCAGGAACGGTGGCGTTGAGAGAAATCAGGAAGTATCAGAAGAGTACTGAGCTTTTGATCCGTAAGCTTCCGTTCCAGAGATTGGTTCGTGAGATTGCTCAAGATTTCAAGACGGATCTGAGGTTCCAGAGCAGTGCCGTCGCAGCTCTTCAGGAAGCAGCTGAGGCTTATCTTGTTGGGCTCTTTGAAGATACTAATCTCTGTGCGATTCATGCTAAGAGGGTTACGATTATGCCTAAGGATATCCAGCTTGCGAGGAGAATCAGAGGAGAGAGGGCTTAAGTGAACGAAGATGATGAAGATTAAGAAGACTAGTCGTTTAGTTATGGATTAGCTTGTTTGGTTTCAATGGATATGTAAAGCTGTCTCTTTTCGTTTTCGAGTGTTATTAGTTTTTTACTTAGATGTGTCTTCCAGATGTTCGATGAAATGCCTAAAGGAAATTTTAATCTACTGTTGTCTAATCTTTTGATTCGTTCTGTCGATCTCCATATTTCTGCCACGCTTAAGAATCGTTTATCAACGGAAGAGTTAATTTTTTGCTCGATGAAATTGTCCAAATTGATTTGCAATAGTAGCTGCTTAGGGATTCTCAGTCTTCTTCTCCATGAACAAAACATTCTACAAATTCTTATTTAGAACTAAATCATTCACTAAACGTAAGAAAAGTATCGGTTCTTTACAAAATCAAAGTGAGAATTCGCAGATTGTTCTATTCCTGGTTATACCATCACAGTAAGAAATCCTCCAAATTATTTTACTTAATGCGTAGATTTGCTGAATAAGAGTAATGTAATTTCTCGAAATTTGTAACTTCAGGCTAAATTTGTTATGTAAATTTTGAAATAATTTCATCCTTATTTTCTACGATTGAATTTTTTTGAGACCCTTCATAGCCAAAATTTTCGATTTGGCGCCTAAAATTAAAAGATTTGGAAGTAGCGCAAAAGCCTACGTGGACTGAAAAGGATGATTTAAATTGGTTGATAGTAAATGACACGGATGGCCGGAATTTTAGTCTATTTTAATTCGTTGATAAGGTCTCACACGGATTTATACCTGATGATCTCAGCCGTTGATTGAAATATTTAATCCAACGGACAAGAATACAACTTTCCCTCCAAAAACAAAACTCCCTCCCATGTTTTTTTCACCTCACCGCCAAATTTCTCTCCCCATAAAAGCAGTCCCTCTTCTGCGTTGATCTTCACTACAAAATTTCTCATTCGCATCCTCCACAAGAAGAAAATTCGATCGGTCGATTAGTCTTTGTTTGATTTCGAAATGGCTCGTACTAAGCAAACCGCGAGGAAATCCACAGGAGGCAAAGCACCAAGAAAGCAACTCGCAACCAAGGCGGCAAGGAAATCTGCTCCGGCCACCGGAGGAGTGAAGAAGCCGCATAGATTCCGTCCAGGAACTGTTGCCTTGAGAGAGATCAGGAAGTATCAGAAGAGCACTGAGCTTCTGATCCGTAAGCTTCCTTTCCAGCGTCTGGTTCGTGAGATAGCTCAGGATTTCAAGACGGATCTGAGGTTTCAGAGCAGTGCTGTTGCTGCTTTACAAGAGGCTGCTGAGGCTTACCTTGTTGGTTTGTTTGAAGACACTAATCTTTGCGCCATTCACGCTAAGAGGGTCACCATCATGCCTAAGGATATCCAGCTCGCGAGGAGAATCAGAGGAGAAAGAGCTTGAAGACTGTTGTTATGGTTTATATCTTTTGATTTAGTTCGTCAATGGAACTCTATTTCTGGATTTTGATTTGCGTTTTAGTAGTAATGGGTTCTTGTAAGTGTTGAGCTTTGGCTCGTTTTAATTTTCAGTTGTTAGGTACTTTGGTTTAGTTAGCCTTGAAGTGTTCGATGAAATACCCCAACGAAACTCTCTCCTGTTTAATAGAACTTATTTTCCTTAATTTCTTTGGTTTTGCTGCTCGTTGATCATATAATATTGAAACATTGAAAGTTTCGATTTATTTCAGATACTGTATATAACACACTAGATATTACATTAAGCTTCAATGTAGTTACACCAATTAACTGGTGTTACCAGTTACGGATGGCATTTGGTTTTGTGGAATCGGTTGTTCGTTCCTTACTCTTCTTGATGATGAGAACAAGTTAGCACTGAAGCTGGTATAGAACTGTCTTCCACTTCTAGTAGCATTGTTAATACCATCGCAAAGTGATAAGCTTCCTCCAATTGAAAACGATCTTCTCACGTTTTCTACTCTTCCTGAGCCACAGTAGTTTGCCAAATCACTTTGTGCCCTTGGAAGAAAAATGTTATGGTTTCTTCTAGATCTGGAACTGTCTTGTCTTCCACGGAGGTCATTGCTCGATTCAGAATCTGGTTGATGATTCGTCTCTGTTTCTTGATGAGGTGGTTCAGTGATAAGAAGTACAGGGGCACGACATAAAGGACAGTTCTTGTGAGAGAGCAACCAAGTGTCGATGCAATTTAGATGAAAGGCATGGCTACACTTTGGTAACAGTCTCAGCGACTCGTCTTCTTCAAACTCGTTTAAGCAGACAGAGCATTCTGTGCCGTCGATTATCCCTTCTCCCTTTTTGAATCCAACGACTGTGATCGAGTTGATCGCGGAACGGTGGAGACCGACGGTTGGGATTTGCCAAACGTGATGAAAGTCGGAGAAATCTCTCTCCTCTGTTTCGTCCTCATCTTCCTGTTGGTTTGTGTCACCGGGAGTTACGCTGGCGGCTGAAATCCGCCGTTGTTGCGTGATGTGGAGGTAGAGGAAGAAGACTAGAAATAGAAAGAGTATGATTGAGCCGACGACGCAGATCGAGGTGGGGAGTAGGAGAGAGAGCTCCCTCGGTGGCGGTGGTGGTGGTGGCGGGGGAGGGTATTGCCGGAAACAAAAGCGTAAATCTTTAAACTGTAGACATGAAAGAAGCATTTTTCTGTGATTAAACGCCATTGTAGGAGTTCAGAGACGACATAAACAGAGCAAAAACAGAGGACTTTACTTTCAGACACAACTAGTAGAAAACAGAACAAGAACAGGGGAAAATGGGTATGACACACAATTCCAAGTTTTTGCTTCTGATGAAAGCAAAAAGAAATAGGACACTAAAACCCACAAAATGGGTTAGAATCTAGACAAGAGTCATGACCCAAAAAATCTTCGTGAGGAAATAAGTGGGTACACAGCCACACACATCACAATCTACAAGACTAGGAATTAGAGAGGATTTGTCCTTTTTAAGGGTTGGAAAGTGGGTGGAAATTTCCTGAAAGTGATAACGCCATTAAAGGCGATGTCTCTGTATGTTAGGAAGTAGTTTCCTTTCAACTTAGTAAACTCTCTGTAGACATTTACGCGTAATCAGTCATGTAGCGAGTCAAGTAAGTCTTTCATTTACAACAATCTTAATTTATTTGGCATCCGGTTTAGATTATGATCGGTTTTTTCAGTTGGTTAAAGAAGGTATAACTACCGAACTACACTATCTTCACATATGTACACATTAAGCATACCAGATGTTACAGAATATAGATACATAGGTCCGGTCTAGTCGGGCTGGGCAACGGGGTCCTCTGGGACACCTTACTCGACTAATCCGATTCCACCATGAATTGTCCTTAAATGGGCATAACAAGGTTCTTCTTGAGTGAAGACGTCTAAGCAGGTCCAACAAATGTGCTTTCCACACCGGCACTTCATATGGTTACACCCATCAGTCTTCTCTATCGTCGACTTGCAAATCGGACACTCCTTTACGTTCTTCCCTTTTGCCCAGTCCTTTAGCGACAAGTCCGGATTTTCCTTGAACTTTTTGTACCTTTCACAAGTGATTAACGGGTGATACTCGAGGTGACACCTTGTGCATATTTCTGAGTGACATGCTCCACAGATGAATGGCTCACCAGATTCTTGAGGTCCAGCTACACGGTAGACGGAAGGGCAATCAGGTGTGGAGCAAAACCTGAACTTTCCATCACTGGATGTTACAAAAGAGGACAAGGATGCGCTGAAGAGTTCATCGAGCTTCTCTTGTGATAAGAGGGCTCTCATATCAGCGAGTACTATTGGAGCTCCACAGTCTATGTGAGAACAAAGTATTGGGAATGCGTCAAAGTTTCTCATCGATGCCTCAAATTGCTCCAACAAACAAGCTTTGCAGAAGAGGTGTGAACATCCTTCAAGAGAGTAGCCATCATCAACTTCAGACAAGCAAATGGGGCATTCAACTTCAATCTCATCTGGTTTTTCACCCAGTGCACTCTTTTCTCGTGCAAGTTCATTGACCATCTTTTGTACTTCCTGCCTCATTTCTTTGCTCCCATGAACCTGAATAACATGGTACCGGGTGTTGAGCTTGAGATCCACACCATGCACCTTTTCTTTGATACCTTGGAGCTCCGGACCAAACCGCTTCACAACTTCCTTCATGAGGTCAGGACGGATCTCAGGACCTCGGAGGTGGATTTCAAGTTGCTTGCTCTCATGATAATCCATAAGTGCCTGAATCAGTTCTTGTTCTGCCTTGGCAATTTTCTCACTTGTTCCACAAATGCGTACTGTGAGATTGTGCCTATCTAATAGAATGTAAGTTTCTGTCTCCTGCTGGATCTTCCGCATCAGATTAATACCATCTCTGGACATAAGATGCTGCAGGACTCTACGTGTGAAGCCTGGATGGTTTATGGGTCTTCCTCTTAAGAGTTCTTCAAGTTCTCTCCGCATCTCCGCAACGGGTCTTGTTGCATAAGCAGTAATTTTAACACGATAAGCCCCGTTATGAGTTGGTTCCAGACAGCATTCACCCCCTACAAAAATATAAACAAACGTTAATGCACATCAAAATTTGGACAAGTTCACAGGAAAAATAGGACACCTAAGCTTATGCATCCTTCAAATATCCCTTACCCTACACGATTGTTCTTAATCAATATCGGAGTCAGAAGTAGACATTCAGTAAGGTTATTTGTTGACAGAAAATTAAAGAGCAAAAGATCAAATGTTGTGTAGAAATTTTACCTTTTTGTCTCTCAAACCTTGCTAATAAAACGTTCAATTGTCTTTTGACAGTGTTGTAGATAGAAGCGGAGCAGATTATGGAGCTCTGAAACAATTGTTCGCACTTTATCTTCTGCCATGGAAGACATCCAGGTAGCACCTCCCCATTTAACTCTTGCAAAGCTTTTGCAGCTTCGAAATGTAATCTCCCGTCAAACTTAATTAACGCTCGCATGAAGTAATTGTCTTCTTTTGGTTCAAAAACTTGAACTTGGACACAGTTTGGCTCTGGATTCTTTGCTGACATGCGCGCAAATATTCTCTTATGAAGCTCTTCTTCGCAAGCAGTAGGAGATGGGCACTGCACACTGTATTTTTTTCTGAATATGAAAAAATTCAGATCTCTTCTCTGCGTTCTGAATTCCAAAACATCTAAAACTTCTGCTTCCGAAAGATCTCCAAGTCCACTTATCAAGATAGAATCATTTGACTGTTGATCTCTCTGAATATGGACATAATTTGTTCCTATCTCAAGGCTGGATATATCACCAAGTATACGGTGAATATCTCCGGAAGGGCACTTAAGACATCCTCTACCACTGCTTTCCCTTCTCGGCCAACGAATCTTAGCTGTCACGGAAGAGAAATAAGGCATCTTGAAAATTCCTCCACCAGTTGACAGTGATGGAAATAATTTGAGCACTGATCCTTTGAAATAAAATTTCTGAATTTCTGTTGCCTTCATAGCAGATTCTGGAGTGAGAAAGGTTATTCTACCCCACTTCTCCTTCTCATCACAGTCTTGCTTGTTCGCAGCAAACTTGTATATAGAGCAAATAGACCCATCAATCTTCTTCTCCAGAAACGTCAGAAGCTCTCTGTCATCAACAACATCATCGCCATAATAAAGTACATCGACTGTCAGAAATCTCTGATCAACTTCAAGATGCTTTATCTGAGCACCAGATCCAAACAGTGCAATAGGTACTTGTCCCCGACCATGATATAGATACTTCTCCAAACATTCATTATGCATCCATTTCTTTTCACATTCCAATGCATCGTTCACAAGGGCTGACACTTTTTCCATGTCGAGGGGAGGCGCATACAGTCGAATCTCATTCTGATCAACATCGACTTGAATACCAATCCTTTCATCCGAACAAAGAGACCTAGCACGAGAAACAATTGAAAGCAGACTACGATTAGATTTCCCACAGAATCGTTTTAGCACAGTGCTGCTACAACCAACCACTTTTTTAATTCGGAGCCTCCGCTCATCCATCTGGGATACGTCAAAAGGTGGTGGTGGATCAAGCATATACAAAGCTTCAAAATCACACGCAGTTACACATACCAAGTACTGGTCCACAATAGATAGAAGTTCACCGAAAACAACCCAGCTTGGCTTCTGGCCAAATGCTAGCAATGAACACGATGGATGTAACTGAACTTGTTGACCAGTCAATGCCACCTCGTATCCAAGCTGATTATAGCCAGTGTACATCGCCACGTTTTCTGCAAGAGATGCAAGTATAACCATTTTCAAATGCTTGTCGTGTTTAGTACCCTCATTTGGATTCCAAACCCAGTAACTAGGACTGACAAGAGTAAGTTCTCTCTCAATGCATATCTCCAATTCCTTGACTGTGTCTTCACATCTCCTCATTGATTTGGCATTCAGGCTATTTTCCCAGCACCATTTATTTCTTCTCTCTCGCGGCAGAGATGCCCATTCTTTGTACACCGAAAGAAGAGTGAACAAGTCTCCATTCTGATTGCAGAATTGCACCTTGAAGATGACACAGTAAAAAACTTTAGAACATATTTCTAACAGGTTGTAAGAAGATTTTAAACTACAAAAGTTCAAAACCTGTGAATACCAGTAAATCAAAAATGTAAAATAACAGGAAAGGGTAATCATTCTATGGAAGAAAAATACCACAATAACAAAATTAACCGGGAGCTCAGAATCATACCTTTAGGCGATCAGCTTTCATCTTATCATCGAAGTTGCCAACTCTGCAAAATATACTACTAGCATTAGCCATGACAGCAGCAAGAACAATCCCCTCTTTGCCCATTCTGTGTCTGAAGCAGCCTAAAATTAACTTTCCAAGCTTTGGCTCCAGCCCCAGCTTGACTAAACAATGCCCTTCCTGTGTTAATTCATGAACACCGTTCTTCTCAACAACTGCACCCAACTGAACAAGATTTTGGACAGCCATTGCAATGGCTTCCGGGACAGGCGCATCAACAAAGTTAAATTCTGCTATGTTGTTGACACCCAGAGCAAGCATCCTCAAAAGTGCTACACCAAGATGGACCCTCCGAATTTCTGGTTCCTGATTAAGATTCATTGAATCAAAATCGTTTTTTGAGTAGAGTCTGTAACATCTTCCGGGTTCTGTCCTTCCAGCACGACCAGCACGTTGTCGAGCAGAACTCTGACTGACCCGGCACACCTTGAGGATGCTCATCCCCGTTCTAGGTTCATATTTACTCTCTTTCACCATCCCGGAATCAATTACATACTTGACACCAGGAATAGTCAGCGACGTCTCTGCAATATTTGTGGCAAATATCACTTTCCGTCTCCCAGGATGGTTCTGGAAAACCCTAAACTGTTCTTCGAAGGAAAGCTTTCCATGCAAAGGCAAAGCAATTGCAGACGGAGTTATAAACCTTTCGCATGCCCATTCTACCTCTGCTTGGGAAGTCAAGAATGCAAGGATGGTTCCTTCTTTCTCTGTTTTATGTATTTCCACTGCCATTTTAACAACATCGCCAACATATGAAGCAATGCCGCCAACAACAGAATTCTCTTCTGTGTCACTAGGGGAATATACAATCTCCACCGGAAAGTTCCTCCCATTGACAAGAAGAATACCACAACTGAAGAAATACTGTGAAAGTTGTTTGGCATCGGCCGTGGCAGACATGATTACAAGCCTCAGGTCAATCCTTCTGGATAGCAACTTTTTAAGCAATGCCAACAGAAGGTCCGTGTTTAAGCTTCTTTCATGAGCTTCGTCAATAATAACACATGAAATGCCAGACAAACTCCGATCTTTCATGTAGTGCTGAAGCAGACAATTATCCGTCATGTATACAACTTTGGAACTAATCTCCTCAGTAGACGAAAAAGTTGGAGTACAAGAAACAGTATTTTCCTCATAACAACCACTGCTTTCTTCTCTGACCCGATCAGCCAATGTCATGGCAGCAATCTTCCGTGGTTGTGTACAAACAATCGACTCACTAGCAGCAACTCCGGAATCAGCAAGGAACTGAACTAACTGAGTGCTCTTCCCTGAACCAGTTTCTCCAATCAACACCATTATCTACAAACACAATTAAAATCAATTAATACAGACTCAAAATGACCAAACACGGACTCACTTATAAAACAGAGAAAACTGAACCTTAGCAGACAATATGAACTACTACAACAAGACAACAGCATAACTCGATCACTGAGGAACGATTATCTGTACTCAAGTGATTCAAAACTAGCTTGGACCCAAAGACCACTTGTCAACTTCGAGATTCTTAAAGATACCTGTTCACGATGAATTTTCTTCAAAATCTGCCGCCGGTAGGCATAGATAGGAAGTCCATCCTCTAGCCTTCGACACTCCCTACGAATCAAACAATGAATACGTCTCCAATCATAAGCCCCTTCCAAACAAAACACGGCCACGTCTCCTTCTTCTTCATCATCTAAATCAAACTCATACCCGTCTTGTCCTATGAGATATCGCAAAATGCTCTTCATGGCATTATTGAATTCTTCAAGCCGATTCACAACCAAATCTCTCTCAGCCTCTATAGCCTTCTTTTTCTCAAAAACCTCAAATTTAAGACCCCTTTTAGACGAAAAGGACACAACTTGACGAGACTTCTCCTCAATCTCCAACCTCACCTTCTTGACGCCTTCTCCATTTTCCATAAGCGAAAGAATATGAGACGAGAAAAGATCACGAAGCCTGTCTTTAAGCTCGTTCATGTCAGACGGAACAATAACATTAGGGATCAGCTCAGGAACAAACTCATGCTTCCCTTGAAGTCGATAATCCCAAAGAGCCACCACGGCAGAGCGCGCATCGACCCACTGACGAAAACTGAAACTTCCAGCGATACAACCAAATTGAGGCACATGAATTGATTCCTCAGGAATTTCGCAAAGCAAAGCGAGACTCTCGATCTCTTGTTTCTTAGTCGAAAAACACAGCTTTGTGTCACTGTTAGCGGCGGCGGGGTGAAGCAGCTGAACGATGAAATTAGGTCTAGCCCGCGTAACTGGAGGCGAGTATCCCGACGACGGATTACGATCACGCCTGTAATTTGGCGGGAAATTTGAGTTAGGGTACTGAGAGTGTTGCTGGTTCCAAGTAGGACGGTGGTTGAGCGGCGGAGAAGATTGTGCAGAGCGAGAGTTATAACGGTTCGTGGAGGATGAGTGAGACGACTGCTGACGACGATCAGTCGCCGATCTTCCACCGTCTGAAGGAGGAAAAGAGTTCCTCATGATGGGATGATGCCAGTTTTTGTTTTGTGTGTGTGTGTGTTTGTTTAACAATGAGAGAGCGAAAGAGAAAGACTCTGGGAGTTGAAAAGAGTTAGGGGTAGTCGATCATAATTTATAAGGAATTTTGATAATTTAAACAAATCATTAAAAATAAATAAATCAAAAATTCTACATTATCGCTAAAGAGTTTTTTTATTATTTTGTTAATTAGTTTTTTATAAGATAATTTTGTAAAATTTTTCAAACAATATTTTTATTTTTATAATACTTTTTACAAAAAATTTATGATTTTATTTTGTTAAGAAAAATGTAGAAAATCATGAACCAATAACATAATAATTTAATTCATTATAATTAGAGATTTTTTTGTTTTAGTTGAATAACACAAAACTTTTACTGATTTTATAAAAGTATGAATCCAATAACTCCAGATTTATAAAAGTTTTAGATTACTTCTAACAAATCTAAAATGAATAACACAAAACTTTAACAAATTTTATAAAATCTTGATTGAATAACAACATATTCTACATAACATTTTAAATCACTAAAACTCTTTTGAAATCATAAACCAATAATGGCCCCTTTGAGAGGAGACAGAGTTATATCAATCAATATTAATATCCTACTAAATTTTATTTAACTTTTTTTTTCACTAGAAATTGGATTTCATTTATTAAGATTTTTTATTTTAATATTAGTTTGTAGTATTATATTTGAGTTCTCTAATTCTAATTTAAAATATATTTTCTACTATTTAAAAATTATTCTGATTTAATTTAATATTAGATAAATGTTTGCTCTCATTTTTATTTTCTATCTTATATTTTAATTAAGTTTAAATGAAATTTATAGTACTATTTATAAAAATTTAGAATTGTTGTCCATAACTTTTTTTTAACAATTTTTTGTCAATTGCCCAAATTTAATTATGGGCCCATAAAATGTAGGCCCAATTCAATTAAACCTACCTATTGGTTCTCCTATAAGTTGCTTCTCTCAACTTTCTCGCAAAACCCTAAAAGCTGAGCCGCGTCGAGAGCATTTTATATCTTCAATCATCTTACGCAGGCTGTTGTAGCAGCAGTGTCTATCGGAGACGATGAAGGTGGCTCCATCTTTTTCTTCTCATCAATTCTGTTCTCGTTTATCTCTTTGTTATTTCGTTTGATTCAATCGATTTTGGTTTGTGTCGCAGTTCAACGTCGCCAATCCGACCACCGGGTGTCAAAAGAAACTCGAGATCGATGACGATCAAAAACTGTAAGATCTTTGCTTTAAATCACATTTTCTTCATGGATTTGTTTACATTTGGCTTATTGAGTGTAGAGTGTGAACAATCTGCTATGAAGTTCGTAAAATTCTTTGAATCCAAACCTTTGAATCGTAGGATAGTTACTATTTCACACTGCTAGGATCTGTTTATAGCTGATGCATTACTGGAATCTATGATGTTTACTGCGTTGGTCTGATATATAACCAGTTCTGAATCTGAAAATCAACATTGTCGATTTTGGTAAAGATATTGAGTTTCATTTCTGTTGTTTTGATGCAGCCGCGCCTTTTTCGACAAGAGGCTCTCTCAGGAAGTTAGCGGAGATGCTCTAGGCGAGGTGAAATTTTTTCTCCTGGTTCAGTGTTTTTTTCTGATGTCTTGTGAGTTCAGTATACTTAACAGAATTGTGTGTGTTTTGAGCTATTTGCAGGAATTCAAGGGATACGTATTCAAGATCATGGGAGGATGTGACAAGCAAGGTTTCCCAATGAAACAAGGAGTTCTCACTCCAGGGCGTGTCCGTCTTTTGCTTCACCGAGGTACTAGATTCCACCCCATTGATAAAATTATACAGCTTCTCTTTTTTTCATTAATCTTCTGTGTTTTTTATTTATGTGATCTGGTTATTGTGTTTAGGTACTCCTTGTTTTAGAGGACACGGAAGGAGGACTGGAGAGAGGAGACGAAAGTCTGTCCGTGGTTGCATTGTGAGCCCTGACCTGTCTGTTCTTAACTTGGTCATTGTGAAGAAGGGTGTAAGTGATCTTCCCGGGCTTACCGACACTGAGAAGCCAAGAATGAGAGGTCCCAAGAGGGCATCAAAGATCCGCAAGTTGTTTAACCTTGGAAAAGAGGATGATGTGAGGAAGTACGTTAACACTTACCGCCGTACCTTCACAAACAAGAAGGGTAAGAAAATTAGATTCACTTAAAGAGATAATTGAAAACTGTTTATACGATTGATGATTTACTAATATATGAGGCTTCCATGTGCAGGCAAGAAGGTTAGCAAGGCTCCTAAGATCCAGAGGCTTGTGACTCCATTGACCCTCCAGAGGAAGAGAGCTAGAATTGCTGACAAGAAGAAGAGAATCGCCAAGGCTAACTCTGATGCAGCTGATTACCAGAAGCTTCTTGCCTCCAGACTAAAGGAGCAGCGTGATCGCCGTAGTGAAAGTTTGGCCAAGAAGAGGTCTAGACTCTCTTCTGCTCCTGCTAAACCCGTTGCTGCTTAAACTGCCTCAAGATTAAGAAATTTCTTTCTCTCTAGTTTGTTTCTGGTCGTATTTAAGTTGCTCCACAGACATGAGAACGCCATTTTGAACACTATTTTTGGTTTCTGTTTTGTGTCAACTTTTCAAGCCTTTTATTATATCAAAGTTTTGAACCTCTTAGTAGTACGTTTGTTATATTTAGTTCTTATTTATATGCCCGTTTGTTGATAGTAAATGACCAGATGTCTTCATTATTAGATAAACTGATGACCTACCTTTAAAGTGTTTTTTCCAAAAAGTGTAATGTTTTGAACCAAAACTCAATCTCGATTAAACTCTTTTAATATGGAGACCCGTCGCTGAAGACTGACTCCTTTCTTCAAGCTGGTGTTGATCGGAGACTATGGAGTCGGAGAATCGCTTCTACTGTCTCCTTATGCCATCTTCGCCGAAATCCTCTGTTTTACAACAGTGGTAAGTAAAAAACTAAAAAGGTTGGAAGAAGACGAAGAACTTTGCTTAACTGCAATTAAAATTTATTTATTTAACAAATGGCTGTAGATATGTTTTGGGGAAAAGTCATTCTTATCAATACCTTTGGAATAATTTGGATCAAACTGTATCATATTTTTGTGGATAATTTGTCTCTGATATAAATTAATCTGATCCATATTATGCAGTATTATTTCACAGACCTCTTAATTTGGTCCATAAATTTAATTTGATCCATGATATAATTTGATAAATTATTCACAAGCCTGTTTCTTCCATAATGTTTGGGGCCTATGATGGGCCGAATTGAATTTTGAAGAAAAATCAAAACCTTCAGATTCAGTTAGAGTGTTATGATAATGGGCTCTTGTAAGTTTGTAACCGAGGCCCAATACGAGACGACGTCGTTGTTTGCAATCGACCTATCTGGATCGGTAGGAAAAGTGTGCAAGTCGTTTTCATTCACCAAAGCGAAGCTTTATTCGTTTGCTTGAGCTCCGAAGAGTGGAAACAAAAATGGAGGAAGAAGAGCACGAGGTTTACGGTGGAGAAATCCCTGAAGTCGGCGATACGGATGTTCCCGATCCGGATATCGATATGTCTGCAGCCGATGAGGACGCCGTTACGGTCTACTTCTGCTTCGTTCGATTTTGATTTTGTTGTATATCGTGTGTATACATCTGTTTGATTTTTGGTGTTTTGATTTCATGGAATCAGGAGCTTGCTGAGATGAAGAGGAGATTAAAGGAGATGGAGGAAGAAGCTGCTGCGCTACGAGAGATGCAAGCAAAAGTCGAAAAAGAAATGGGAGCTACTCAAGGTTTTGTGACTCTTTCGTTTTTTTTTTGAATTCGTTTGCTCGAGACTATCTTTGAATTTGATATACTAGGAGGAATCTGTTGATTGTGTAGATTACTTTTAGGAAATTGAACTTCTGTTTCTTGCTTAACAATTTGTTTCAGATCCTGCTAGTATGGCTGCAAATCAAGAAGGAAAGGAGGAGGTGGATGCTCGATCAGTTTATGTTGGCAATGTAAGATAGCTTATTTTCTACTTCATGGTATCTCTTCTGTGCTTGAATCATTGTTTCATCTAAACGGCTTTGATCTGTTTGCCAATCTTAGTGTGGATTAGCTTAGGCTGACTATTTTGTTAACTTAAATTTCATCTTTGATAAAAGAACTGCTTGCAATTGTGTCTTAGCTTTGTTCTTTATCCCTTGAGATTACTGTTAGAATCTGTATCAAGAGGCTTTCTCTAAATTTAATGTTGTGAAGTAGGTTCTTTATTGTTTCTAGTTGAAGAGTTTGACCTCTATGTCCTATATAATCGCAGGGTTGTTCTCATAAATGAAGTTCTTAATAGCTCTGGGTTCTCAACTAAGTTTTGTGACTGTTTTGCTAGTTTCCTTGTTGTAGTGTTAAAATCATTCTTCCCGTGCAATTTGATGATAAAAAAGCTATAAAAAAAATGTTGAAAGTAAAAAGAAAAGAGAAGGAAAAAAATTTGAAAAAAAAAAAAAAAGATATAGCAGAAAAATGTGGAGAAAAATATTGCATGAGCTTGAAAAAAAAAAGAAGGATTTCTTGAGAGGAAAAAGGGAGTCTGAGTGAGTTGGGTGGGATTAGAAAGCAAGGTTTCTGTTATCCTTGAGGAGATGGTCTCTGAACTCTGAAGAGCTGGATCAAGATGCCAAGATGCTGGATGCTTTCTAAACAAGACCCAAAGCTCCGCAGGGAGGATACTTGGAGCTAATACAGGTTTGGTTGTTTGCGGATTTCGCGAGAGGCTGCAGTTTGATGCTGGCCTTTTATCATGTATTTTTGAACTCACGCTCATAAAATGAAGACTTTCATAGCGTTTATGTACCATACATAACTTAGGTCTAATGTTAGACATGGAAAATTGCTTTAGAACACACAAGTTTGTCTCTTGGCTTCCCTTAGTGGGGTGGTTAACTTATCTATCTGTTACGTTCTCAGTAAGTCATGGTTTTAGTTGTAATAAGAATGCTTGTGTTGTACTAAGACCTCATTATCCACCCTGCAGGTCGACTATGCCTGTACACCTGAAGAAGTGCAACTACATTTCCAAACATGCGGAACAGTCAACCGGGTAACCATTCTAATGGACAAGTTTGGACAGCCAAAGGGATTTGCTTATGTGGAGTTTGTAGAAGTGGAAGCCGTGCAAGAAGCTCTGCAGCTGAATGAATCAGAGCTTCATGGTCGTCAACTGAAGGTATCTTCTCGTACTAAGACCAATACTGAAGGAAATGGACAGTTCATTGATCTCAACTCTTCTCTTTTGGTTTTCATTTCAGGTCTCGCCTAAGCGAACCAATGTTCCTGGAATGAAACAGTATCATCCTGGGCGTTTCAACCCTTCAATGGGATACCGCTTTCGCAGACCCTTTGTGCCTCCGTATTTTTATTCCCCATATGGATACGGGTAAGTTTAAACTCTGCATATTTACCATCAGTTTATCACAAATGGCTTTCTCTTCTTCGTCTCACGAGACTCGGCAATGCCTCGTGCAGGAAGGCTCCTAGGTTCAGAAGGCCAATGCGGTACATGCCTTACCAATAGAAACCGTACCGGAATAAGAAGAACTATGACAGAGATGATGCCGAGGTCGTCCCTCCATTTCGAGCTTTATATATGAATATGACTTTGCTCGCACCTGAACTTAATTTTGAATCTGTCATGTACGGATGAGATTATAAGCTTTTGTTTCTTTAGATTATGATTATATTTGGTCGATATTACTTTCAGTTTATATCTTTGTTAGTACTTTCTTTCATCCAAAGGGGGCTAAATAAGTATACCAACAAGAAGATTGATGTTACGTAGAGAAGCCTTTGTAAGAAGCTATTATGTTTCCGCAAAAAATCCCTTAGTCAGAAGCTAACCTTTACTAATCAATGATGTATGGTATAATCAAATCCCTTATTCCTTATAGTATTTGTTATCTTTTCGGTTTGGAGAATCGATGATTACAGAGTAAAAAAAAGAATAATGTTTTTTCTTCTCGTCATTAGTACTTTTGATGTATGGTATAATCAAAACATTAAATTTATGAAAATTTGTAATGTGATGTTGATATTGATAAAACATAGTAATTCATAACCCAGTGAGTAAACTAATCAGAAACTAGAATGCTTGGACAAATAACGACCAAAAAAGAATGCTTGGACAAATAACCAATCATTCAAGTCTACAAAATAGAAATTAAACTCGGGAAATAACAAACAACAGTTGCACAGCGATTAGATGTGTAAGGCAAATCATAAGATTTGGTATCTGGATCATGTGTTAGGAATGCATCCCCGTGTGTACTATCATAAAACAATAACTTGTCCTTGTCCAAAACTGCTAGTGGGGTGAATGCGAATATGGCACTAAAGAACAAAGAAGAGGTGATAATGAGGTCTATGGAATATATTTGCTTCCATGTCTTGTGGTCTGAATCATCCAACGACCATATGACTTGGTTGGGCCACTTTTGCTCGGATACGCACAAACGATCACCGAGGTTGCACATGACGATATAATATTCATCAGAGACATTGAGAAAGGGAGCTTTAGAGATGACTTGGAACGTTTCGGAGTGAAGATCCAAAGACAAAACCATGGTTTCGCCCTCGTGTGACAAGGCAGTGAACCAGTGAAGTGACCCGTCTACATAAACAGGATCTTGGGTGTGAAGAATCAGATGAGGGGACGCGGGGAAAACGTACCTCCAAGCGTTGGTGGCAAAATCGAAAACTTCACAAGTAGTAGGCTTGTCATTTAGGTCTAACTCAGCGGAATTATATAACCAAACTGGCTTGTAAGTGCCACTGATTTTGTCTTTGCCAAATCCAGGAGTAGGGCATGCGACTTTAAAGCACTCGTGTCTCTCACCCTTGTCGGCAGCGACTAGTTGATAGTTGCATTTAGGGAAAGTTCGATGCCATCGAGTGGTGGGATTGACGACAATACTCGGCAGTTCATAGAAACTAAAGAGGCATATCAGACCATCACAGCTAGTATTGCAAACGAAGTACAACTTGTCCTCCCAAGGAGTAGGGATCTGAACAGAAGCTGCAGATGACTCCACCAAAAAAGTTCTCAGAGCTTCAAAGCTGCTTATGCTTGGATCTTGTTGACGAGCACAAGGATCATATAAGGACACCAAAAGCACATGTGGATCTCCTGATGATTGGCTAAGATGGTGGATCAACTGTCTTTCTTGGAAACTAGGGGATTGGATTGTAGACATCCATTGCTTCGATACAGACTTGAACTTGAGGAGGGTTTTCACATCAAGCCTCACCATTATATGATACTCTATCACATCGTGTGGTAACAATTCTTCCATACTTGTCTCTGAATCTCTCAATGTTATAGATTGAAGACAAGAGCCTCCGTATGCTTTATTTATAAACCAAACCTATCACCCTAGTCAGAGTCCGAGAAAAATAAAAGGGTAGATCAGTAAATCTAGAAACTGTTTTCTTTTTTTTTTTGATTTTATGAATTTGAGAAATCTTAAAATTTTAAACGGATTTCATCAAATCAGTATGATAAAAGTAAAATTTTCAAAAGGAAAAAGAAAAATAAATCTAATTCTACTAAACATTCGATTCAAACTTATCTTGATCTAATTATATTATTCATTTAATTTGAACTTGTTCCTATCTTATTTAATTACTCATTCGATTTAAACTTATCTTCGATCTAATCTATTATTCATTCGATCTGAATTTGTTCCGATCTAATTCTATTACAATTATGTCTTCTAACATCGTACGCTTAAATTTCTGTTTTTCATATTTGTATTTTTTTTCCCTATTTTTTCTTATTTTATAACAATTGCAAGTGCAATTAATACCACTAGTAATTATTTATATTTATTTTAATCTCATTTGACGTTCCAACATTAAATAGTACTACCATCCTTTTCGGTGTTCTTCAAGGCCTAGGGGTGGCGGTATATAACTTGTTCGCATGATATTACCGAGATGTCCCCACGGACATCTTTTCACCTCGTCGCCGAAGAGAATGGGCGTGTCATGGCATGGGCTGACATGGATTCTCCTAGGCCGTTTGGGTGGCGGTATAGTCGTCTTGCGCACGAAATACCGAGATGTCCCCATGGGCGACACTCACACCTCGCTCACACTCGGGACAGCCTAGGCGGATCCATGCTTTCCAACGAAGCACGCCCATCCAACCTAGGCGGGTGGAATCGAGCCTAAGTCCATATGTAAACTTGTTGATGAAGCCCATTAAAACTGAAACTTGACTAATTCGGGTCGGACTCAAATCAAAAACATACAGTATGTTGAAAAAGATGAAGTGAAGACAATGGTTGGTTCCTATAATCCATAACGTAGGTTTATCTTGGTTCAATTTTCAACTTTAATTTCTTATACATAAACCGACAACAATTTTTTTAGTAAAAGTTTTTTTTTTTTCATTCAAAGTGAGAAACAAAACATCTCAAATCTATTACAAAATATTTTTATATCATTTTTAGACTTTTGCTCATGCATAGTGCAGGTTAAGCACTTACTGCTTTAATAAATAAAAAAAACAAACTAGAATACTTAGAAAAATGTTGTCTTCTTACCTCCACTCCATAAATATAATATAATAGCTAAATGCCTTAAACCAGTTATAATGTAAAATAAATTTATTGACTTCCCCATTTGTTTAATATGTTCACGGATTGCCCCGGTTGTTAGCTTTCCAGGGAATCTAACTACCCTTCGATCCGATATCTCATCCGAGAATTATCTCCATGTTTCTGCAGATGCAATCTCGTTTGACATAGAATCCTTTCTTAAGAAGACTAGTCATCTTAGGGATCAATTCCCCCACAAGTCTCAACGATTCTCGAAACTAGTAGCACATCTATGGATTTTCCAGCGAGTCAGGTGTCCCTAGAAGCTGACCTCACTTCCATCAGAGCTGTCTATCGAATGTTATCCCTGCTTCTATCCAGAAGATGCGATCTTTAGAACTACGAATCCGTCTGAATAATCCAGCTCACCACGGGGCCGATTTCCCGACAAATCACAGGGAATCTCGTAAGGGTTAATACATCTACGGATCGCCCAGAGAGTCGTCTTTTCGGAGAAGTTGACCTCGCCTTAATCGAAGATATATGCTGAGATATAAACGTTTACCTCAAGCAAGTGCAACCAGTCATGAGACCCAACTCTATAAAACCAGTCAGCTTCGGGATCGTTTTCCTTGAAAATCCTGATGAACTAGGCAGTGATATACCTATCTACAGGTCGGCTTCTTTGCACTTGACACAATTTCCCTGACAAATCCGCAGCTGTCGGAACAGCCAACTTACGAATCAAACTCCAAGCGACCTGGAAAGAAACAAGATACAATCTACGCGACAACGGAAAGCTTCGAGTTTTATAGAGACCTATCTCATCTCTATAGGTGAATTCTTTCGATGAATATCGCTGATTTTCTACTGATAAGCCTCTAGGTCAGAGATTCAGTTGTCAAAACGGTTGACTTGGAAGAGAGTTTCCCGGCGAGTTAAAGAGAGATAGGAGTCAATCTACGTGTCGATTTGAAGCCCTGAGCTTTATCTTTCCAACGAATCTAACCTAGATCCAATCGAAGCAATCTTCCAAGCGATATTGGCGTTTCTTTCAAGCGCAGATTCGTCTCTATCCGACCAGCCGAACTCGGGCTCAATTTCCCAGTGATCTAGAGAGACTCAGGAGACGATCTACAGATCAATTTAAAGCCCTGAGGCTCCTCTTTTTAACAAGCCCGAGCTCACTTCGTTAGGGTCTGTTTTCTCGGAGATACTGCCGTTTATCTGCAGAAGACAGTGACAAAATACAGATCGATCTATATCCGATCTGTTGACCTCGGAATCAAATTCCCGGCGATCTAAAGGGCATCACGAGGCGATCTAAGTATCAACTGAGCCCCGAGGCTTCTTTCAATAGAGACCGACCTCATCCAATTCCGAGCTGTTTACTAAGCGTTATCACTTTCAATGAAACATATGACACCTGTCAAATCGCAGATTCGAACTGTGGGAGCAACTGGATTAGAAAGCAAACTCCCAACGATTCAGAAAACATCAAGAGCCCATCTTAATATCATCATGAAGCTCTGAGGCTTATCTTTCCAACAAGATCGATTTTGCTCCATTTGGTGCTGTCTTCCGAGAGTTATAGGTTTTTCTCTCGAGCATGCGTTGTTTATCGAGACACAGATCCGTCTACACCCGATCTGTCTGCTTTCAGATCGATTTCCCGGCGATCTAAAAGGAACCAGGAGCCGATCTGCACATCATTTTGAAGCTACAAGGCTTATCTTTCTAACGGATTCATCCTTGCCTCAATTGATTACGTTTAACAAGAGTTATTACTGTTTTTCTGCGACAAGCACGTCCTGGCTGTAGCCCAAAGATGCATGTCTGCGGCTATCAGATCAGCCACCTTTGTGACCGATTTTTACGTCCATCGTCGTTTCCAGGACGATTCCACCAACATTCTGTTACAGGAAAACCTGCTATTCATAAGAACAATCCAAATCTCTAATTATCATTCAAAACCAAACAATCAATCGATGTTCATAAAACACCAAATGATTCAGCTAGCTCTCGATGTGAGAGAAATCTAGCACTTACAAGGTTCTAGAGAATTCTGAAGATTACAGATTATTCGATAATGAAAGCATGAGCATAACATGTTGCTCTTATACAAAAAGGTAAAGAAAGTAAACGTTAACCACGTTAATAACGATCGCCGTTAACGTCCATTTGTATTGCCAGCTCGCCAGCTCACAACACGTACTTTGCTTAACATCCCTGACTTCACATTGCCAGCTCGCCAGATCACCAGCTCACCACGTGAATCCTGTATCACATTCCCATAGGCTTCACGTCTTCACCTCGTCACCGATGTGCAGATCGGCTCCTGGTTCCTTTTAGATCGCCGGGAAATCGATCTGACCTACTCTCACGTCTTCACCTCGTCAAGAGTAGACTTTTTTATTTAACACTACACTTGGAAGACTTTCTTACCTACTCTCACTATCGACCCGATTCTTCAGAACCGGGTTTTGGATTCAATTTCGGATAACCCCTAAATTGGTACGCCAATTCTCAGTCACTCAGAATAAAAAAAAGGCTCACCTTTGTCCACGAATCGCAAGTGAGTCATAGAAAAACCGAAGCTTTTGACTGATCTCAGTCACTTTAGTCTCCCTGCTCACGACCCTTCTCGTCTACTTAGGGTTATCTCCATTTGCCCCTCTTCCTGTCAACTTTCAGGTATTACTTGTCAATAAGATGTGAAATTGAGTATGTGCATCAGATGTTTCCTCTAGATTGAACTGATTCCACCTTTGATATGCGCAGACACGAAAACTGATGGGTGTGATCAATGTTCAGGGCTCTCCATCGTTCTCTATTCATTCTTCAGAGTCAAATCTTCGAAAGTCTCGAGCTTTGAAGAAACCCTTTTGCTCAATCCGGAATAGGGTTTATTGTGCTCAGTCTTCAAGTGCAGCTGTAGACGAATCCAAGAATATAACTATGGGAGACTCTTTTATCCGTCCACATTTGAGACAATTGGCTGCTTATCAGCCAATTTTACCCTTTGAGGTGATATTTAGATTGCATTGAATTTATTTTTTGACAATTATAGATGATTGGATTGGGTTGGATTGGATTTATCTTCTAAAATGTGTATGTTTGTTTGTAATTAGGTATTGTCTGCTCAATTAGGAAGAAAGCCTGAGGATATTGTCAAGTTAGATGCTAATGAGAACCCATATGGTCCTCCTCCAGAGGCAAGTCTATATCTTTCTTTCACTCATTCATAGATATGTTGATGACTGGAAAAAGGATAATTTTGTTAGTTAGTTAGTTGTCCTCTCTAACTTCAGGTTTCAGAAGCTCTGTGTAGGTTTTTGAAGCATTAGGCAATATGAAATTCCCTTACGTTTATCCTGATCCACAAAGTCGTAGACTTCGTGATGCACTGGCTCAAGACTCTGGTTTGGAGTCTGAATACATACTTGTAGGCTGTGGTGCTGACGAACTTATTGATTTGATCATGAGGTATGGCTTCAAGATTTGATTTTTCAGTCAATTGAGCTTCTACCAGAATCGTATTTTCTGACTAAAACTCTGTTTCTTGCAGATGCGTGTTAGATCCTGGGGAGAAGATTATAGATTGTCCTCCAACTTTCTCAATGTATGTGTTTGATGCGGCTGTGAATGGAGCAGGTGTCATTAAAGGTGAAAGATTTACGATTTTCATGTGTTTCATTCTCTTCGATTTTGCTTCTCTCTCTCTCTCTGAATGTATAGTCTTAAACATGTTGGTCTTTGTTTGTTTCACAGTTCCAAGAAACCCCGATTTCAGCTTGAATGTAGACCGCATCGCTGAAGTTGTAGAACTAGAAAAACCCAAATGCATATTCCTAACTTCTCCCAACAATCCAGATGGGAGGTAAAACACCACCACTCTAAACAACTCGAAAGGAAAAATTCTTTTTAGTAGTCCGTCATGATTATTAATCCGAGTTTCTCTTTGATACAGTATCATCAGCGAGGACGATCTGTTGAAGATTCTAGAAATGCCAATACTTGTTGTTCTAGATGAAGCTTACATCGAATTCTCAGGAGTTGAATCACGCATGAAATGGGTGAAGAAGTATGAAAACCTTATCGTTCTCCGCACATTTAGCAAACGAGCTGGTAAATTTTGGTTTATCACTCTATATAATCTAAACATTACAGATATAAAGTCTGCATCTAAGAATTCTGATGATATTTCAGGTTTAGCCGGGCTTCGAGTTGGATATGGAGCGTTTCCGTTGAGTATAATCGAATACCTGTGGAGAGCAAAGCAACCGTACAATGTCTCTGTTGCAGGGGAAGTAGCTGCTTTAGCAGCACTCTCAAACGGGAAATACTTGGAAGATGTGAGAGACGCCTTGGTACGGGAAAGAGAGAGACTGTTCGGGCTATTAAAAGAAGTTCCTTTCTTGAATCCATATCCGAGCTATTCGAATTTCATTCTCTGTGAGGTTACATCTGGAATGGATGCAAAGAAGCTGAAAGAGGATTTGGCGAAAATGGGTGTGATGGTTCGTCATTACAACAGTCAAGAGCTTAAAGGTTATGTTCGAGTTTCTGCTGGAAAGCCTGAACATACTGATGTTCTCATGGAGTGTCTTAAGCAATTTTATTGACTTCCCCATTTGTTTGGGAATTCTTAAAACAGCCACACAAAAATAAAATTGATTTTTTTTCCCTCCTTTTTTGTTTGTTTTCACTTGTTGGATTCAGTGTTTGACCAAAAAAAAAAGGATTCATTGTTTTTGTTTCAGTTAACAAGGAGAAGCTTTTGTTGTATTGTACTTTTTGGTTTGAAAATGGGCCTAAGTCCATATGTAAACTTGTTGATGAAGCCCATTAAAACTGAAACTTGACTAATTCGGGTCGGACTCAAATCAAAAACATACAGTATGTTGAAAAAGATGAAGTGAAGACAATGGTTGGTTCCTATAATCCATAACGTAGGTTTATCTTGGTTCAATTTTCAACTTTAATTTCTTATACATAAACCGACCAGCCGAACTCAGGCTCAATTTCCCAGATCGCCCCAAGAGTCAGCTTTCTAAAGAAGCCGACCTGTAGATAGGTATATCACTGCCTAGTTCATCAGGATTTTCAAGGAAAACGATCCCGAAGCTGACTGGTTTTATAGAGTTGGGTCTCATGACTGGTTGCACTTGCTTGAAGTAAACGTTTATATCTCAGCATATATCTTCGATTAAGGCGAGGTCAACTTCTCATTTTGTGAGAAAACAAATTGGAACAGTTTGTGTTTTGTTTTGTGATGTTGGAACAAATTGGAAGAATTGCCTCCAAGAAGTCAGAGTTTGAGAATTGTACATGGCGGCGACGGTGGAGAGTAACGAATCCAACAAAACACAAAACAAAACACAAACTGTTCCAATTTGTTTTCTCCTTAAGTTCACAATCGTAGAGTTTTGTTTTCTCCCTAAAAGTTATATTAAAGAAAACATGTTTTTTTTCCTTCTTGATAAATCGAAGATTCTAGACTTTGATCCATAATCCCTTGGATCGGAAATTAGAATGAATATTAATCCCCGTCGAAGAAAGAATTGTACAGTAGTTAGTTCTTCTCTTTATACTAACGTGACCAACTACTTCTTGGTTCAAAACAAACATGTTTAAATTCTCAATTTACTAAAACTATGATTCTATAGTAACATGTCAAATGAGAAACATTTCAATGTCAAAAGTCTGGTCCAATTATCGAACTACATAAAAACATTTTAATACTAAAATAGTCTATATTTTCTACCACAAACTAAGGAAATGTGGTGCGACGAAAAAAAACAAAACTAAAAAACTAAAGAAATGTGGTATTATCCAAAAACCAATTATGCAATATGATAGTTGTCTGTGCAAACCTTTTGATGGAATGTTGTAGTAATGACCAAATTCCATTTGTTTTTAGATTTTTTAGTTGAAAGTTGAATTTTACAAAACAACGAATCGTTTTTGTGAAACTAATAACTTTCATTTAAATAAGTCGGAATCGTTTTTGTGACAAAATCTGTTAAAAGAGTTTCATTATTTTTGATGGAAGAGCTAAAGAGACTGGAGAAGTTTCAGACTGTTGTATCATCCATTACTTGTCACGGTTTACTTTCTTCTTCATCTTCCGATTCAGCTTCTTCTTCTCGCTTCCTCTCCAATCTAGTCCTTTTCCTGGTAACCATAAAGTTTAGGTTTTTCGAATTTTTCAGTTTTGACGCTCCGTAAAAAAAAAAATCTAAAATTCATTCTTCTTTCAAGGTACAACCATGCGGCGAACTCGATTTAGATTCGAAACTGGGTCTACTCTCTGAGTTCTTACCGAAAGTAAGTAAAGCTAGATTCTTTAACTAATTTTCTATAAAACTAAGATTATATCGCTCTTCTTTCAATGTGTTTCGTTACATTTAGATCTCAGGACCCTTCCTGGAAGAGATATCGAGATCACTTGAGCTAGACGATGAAGCTACTACACCACTTAACACAATTTCAGGTTCTACTCTCTCCATACACTATCTTTCGTTTTAGCTTCGTGGCTTTAATATTAGATAATGATGTCACAACTTCGATTAATTCTGACTTCTGAGTATTCTTGATCGTTACAATTTTTATGCAGCAGAGTGCCAAAATAGTTGTGTGAAGAGGAGTGTCATGGACAATGTTGATCCTTACATGTCACAGAAGCACCAAGAAGTTGTGGCAATGGTCGGGCTAGATGCAATGAAGAGAGCAAACTCTACACTTGAGGATTTCGTAAGTTTTTCCTCTTACAAATGCATTGATACTCTCTGTCTTCAATGGTTGAGTTAGCTAATCATAATAGATAACATGATCGGATTGTGTAGATAACTGTCCATATCTTGTTGCAGTCCAGGTCTTATTTCATGTTTCATCGGTTGGATATTAACGAACCGCAATCAATATTCAGATATTTACCTGTGCTTTCATTCACAGAGAGTTACATATATCAGGTAATAATATGTGTCTTTCTGTTGTTTTCTCCCTCGTGTCTGTAAGATTTTCTTTGTTTTGAGTAACCGTGCCCTGCAACAATGACAATGTTACCTGAATCTAAGAAATGTAGGTCTTTTGTTTCTGTAGATGGATGCTCTTAATGAGAAGATAGTCAGTGAATCAGCTTGTGGATCCCAAGTCATTGTAAGATGGCATGTGTAAAAATATTTAGGAGTATAGGAATCACCAATTCAGTGTACAAGCTAATGGTTTGAGATGCAGTATTCAAGTCATGGATGGAATGCTGAATCACGAGTTCTGTTTGAAACTAATCCGTTGAAGCCGCTTGGAGATCTGCTTGAACGTGAGGCCCTTTTGACAAACAGGTATTTCCTTGCTATAACTTTTGTTTTCCTTACTGTTTTATTAGGGAAAGGGACAAACATATACACTGATCATTATTAATTTGTTGCATGGGTTAGAGTACAACAAGAGTTTAATTCGGGTGAAGAGTATTGGGCGTTAGAAAGAAAGCTTTGTCATGCACTTTCAAACAAAAACAAGGTAACTGGTTCAGTTTATTGTTATCTGTTTGAATTTGCTTTACATTTGCTCATATGGTTTCCTCTGTATCTTTATAGATCTGTCTCGAAGATGTGATGAGAGCAATTCATTTGAAGTCCTTTGATTACAGGGTGTTGAATCTTCTACTATACAAGTTGAGAGGAGAAGAGGTAGTACACTCACGTGCCTTGTTTTATTCACAATGTGAAGTCATATTCAATCCACTTCTAGTATGTGATACATATAGATTGTAATTGTATTGATATATGTCTTCTCTTCTTTATTTGGAAAAGGTGAATGAGTTGCATATGGACTTCTTGTCAATCTCAGAGTTTCTGGTTGAAGTAGCGGATGATCTGTAATCTTCTTTTAAAACCTCTCCATCTAACACAAACAAACACAAAAAGTTTCAGAATCTGAATGGTTTCAACTTTACTTGTGCAGGTTCGATTACGAGGTTAGATACACCCTCAAAGAACTCCCTAACGTCATCACGATCTTTCAACTCGATATGGTTTTCTTGTAGGATGATGTTCTTGAGAACAATTTCAATGTATTACGTATGTTTGTGGGAATATTCGGCTCATCGAATGCACCCACTGAACTGGTAAAGAAACATTAATACGACAGTCAAATCAACGTTTCTCTGAAAATGTCTTAGAGCTCATTGGTTTTTTTACAGGCGAAGCGGATATCGGAAGCTGAAGAGAAGTATGAAGAGATTATGAAATCCCTGGATCCACATTTGTCTTCAAATTACCAAAGAAGATGTGAAGAAGCTACTAAAGAAGGTACCAAGATAACATCATCAATCAAATTCTCTGTATTTTTTTTGGTTGACTTAATGAAAAAAGTTGATCAGGTGGGAAAATTTCTGGTCATTCGCTGGGAACATGGAACATACCGGCGGTTATCTCCGACGAAGAAGCATACCGATCTGCTCAACGGTAAACCGAGATTTAAGTCATGGTTATATACCGGATTAAACCGGGATTTTTTTATTGTATCCTTGACCGAGACATGAATAGATGTAAGCTTGTGACCAAACATTCTTCGACCGTATAAAAGGAAAAAATAGTTTGAAGACTTTGTGACCTATGATGTATCAAAGGAGACAAAAGCCATTGACTCTTATAATTGGATCATGGAATAATAATTTCAGTTGTCTTACTGTGAAAGTCTTCTCTTTCTGATGATTTTATTTTTTTTGTTTGTGACTTCATGTTTATTTCTTTAGTTTTCGAATAATGTTGTAAGACAAATTTTGAAATGCGACAAATCAGGTAACGTGGAAAAAGATAGTCACTGATCGTATCACGCGATTCCACGGAACGTTAGTTTCACGGCTTTTATTTCGTGTATTGTTATTTTCCAAACTCCTTCCAATTTGATTTTTCAAAATAATAAAGGATGTTTTCACGGGTTTAGGTATATTCTCTGTTCTCCCTGAGGAAAAAAAACATTTTGTGGCTTCTTTTAATTTCTCACTTGTTTAAATTTACGCATTTATTTCAAATAAATAGTATTTATTCGATGCAAGAAAGTTTTACACTTTATAATTTTAAGAGGTGATACCAAAGTCGATGGCAATAAATTGTAACCGAAATTCTCCTTTAAAATTTGGTGTGAACAGTAGTTAATGATCATCACTGGTCCATGGACCATTCCAAAATCCTACTCCAATTTAATTATCATGTCGATTGAAAACTCAGCTAATATGTAAAAAAAGAGTAATCATTCGAGTGGTTACTTGTACTGTACTTTTGATTCAAACCAAAAAGAAAAAGAAAAGAATCATTACTTTAAGAAGAACTAATTTTTTCTAAAAATGATAAAAATGTCACATAAGGTACTTGATATACGAATAGTAAATGTACAGTTTATGGAGTAGAAAACGATACTGCGAAAAATTGTTGGAAAACAGCAGCAGAAAGAGACATGGACTATTATTATAATATTAAGGGGACAGATGTTCACATTTAATAACATAAGATTGTTGAAGTTACCTTAATTGAATGCAGTCAAAATTATAAAAAAAATGTGTCATCCTTCTTCTTCCTCTTCATTTATTGCTCTTGGTAAATTTTTTACCTCTTTTCTCATTTTGTTCAAAAGACAAATCTCAGTCAAACTTGTGGTTTTTACTACACACACTATTACTTGCTCAGTAATTTCCCTATTCTGATGAAAAAAGGAAACCCCAAATTTCCCTATTCGTTTACTATTTTCTGATGATAAAAGGAAACCCCAATTTGATGTGTCAGTAAATAGATACTTACCAGTGAAATGTAATTCAACTCTTCCTTTTTTTTTTTAACCGTTGAACATTCCATTCAACGTTTAGATTGTTGAGAAAGCTAGTATTAGTAATGAGTTTGGAACCATAAAGCATTTAATTAAGTATGCCAAAAGAAGCATATAAGTCCAAAGATCTTGGTATTAAGCGCATGTTGCAAGGCAAATACTGGTTGAATATATGGACGACATGTTGCTATGCAAACTTTGGTCAACACTAGGCTCTTCTTTGTTCTAGCTAATAACCAACATTGACTCAATTTTTAATCCGGTTTATTATATATATACTTCCAATGATATGCAAAATACAAAACATGCAAAAACTAATGAACAATGCAAAGAGAGATATCCAAAGAAAATAATGGAAAAAAGAATAAAAGTTAGGAAAAGAGAGAAAGAGAAGAAAGATTGAAGTGACACTTAGAAAGAAGGCTACTCCTCTTCTCTGATATGTATCCTCCTATTCTGTCTCCCCCACTCTGTCTTGTTCCTTTCACTCCTCCTTTCCTTTAAATTACCATTTTGCCCCTTCTCTTCCCTTATCTCTCTCTCCTTAACTCACTCATTTCACTTCTGATCCAAACCTTCTCCAACTTCATCATCTCTCTCTCTCTCTCTGTTTTTCTTTTTCAAACAAAATATTGAAATTTCACTAGACCCACATGAAGCTCCTCCTTTATAGTAGTAATTCTTGAATCCAACTCAAAAATGTTTGCTATATACAAATCAACCCTTCTTCTTCTTCCTCTCATTCTCATTCTTCTCATCACTCCACAAGTCTCATCCTTTCTTCAACCTATCCAACCTCCTATTTCTCCTCAAGTAATCAAAACTCATCTTTCTCAACTCAATTCCCCTCAAATCAATTCATGTTTTTGTCATTTGATTGATCTTTAGTTCTTTGCATTATTTCAGGTCGCTTTGATTGAAGATAAAGCAAGATTAGGTTCAACACCACCAAGCTGCCACAACAGATGCAACAACTGCCATCCTTGCATGGCTATTCAAGTACCAACTCTCCCGACTCGCTCCCGCTTCACACGAGTTAACCCGTTTTCCGGTGGATTCGTACGACCTCCTTCTTCTCTAACCACCGTTCTTGATCAGTACTCTAATTACAAACCTATGGGATGGAAATGTCATTGCAATGGCCACTTTTATAATCCTTAATTCATGGTTTGATCTCCTACTCTGTTATTTTTTATTTATAAGTTTCTGAAACATTAATTTTTGTGGGAGAAGATTTGTTCTTTGGATTCTTTGTATATGTACGGCTCAATTTGTAAATAATCAAAAAGTTCTATGATTTTTGTTTGAGAGAAATAGTCCCCTGTAACTACTTACTTGCGTCATTCATTTCTTTCAACACTTTTTTTTGCTTTAATTCACTAGTCTTGATATTGATTCCTTAACGTTTGCATGTTCACAATTTATTTTCATCAGCTTTTTCAGCTTTTTATTACTATTTTCTGACTGACAGAACAGAACCATTTAAGCTTAAACTGTAATTATAAGTAACCAGTTACTTCTTCACAATTTTTAATTTAATTTTGGAAGAAAGAATGGATTTAGATTTGATTTGAATGGAACAATACACTGTCAAAAATTGATTAATCAATTTTGTCTCACCTGCTTCCACTGTCCTCCTACACGTCACTGTTTGAGTCTCCTTCTCGTGAATCTTCTGTAGACCCATTTATCTGAGTAAAGCTTAACTTCGTACAATTATTATCATTACTTTATTTTTTCTTCTTCTTTGTCTTATAGCTTCAAAATAATTTAGTAATCAATTTACATAACATAACTATGAGTCTAACCAATACTATTTGCATTTTTCTCTCTTTTACTTTTTTTTTTGCTATAAGGAATTTTTTTCTCTTTACTGTTGATAAATGACACAAACACAAGCAAACGAAAATATATATACTTAAATTTTGAAGTGATTTTCTATGTTTGATTCTGGTTACTAAATTTGCTTTACAAAAGAATGAAACATATCGAAAGGATGAAATTTTATGTCATAAGTTTTGTTTTTTTGATGAAAGTTGCCCGGAAAAAGGGGTTTGTTTTATTAGTAACGATGAGAAAAAAGTAAAACGGACTTAAGATTATTACATATAATCGGTGGCAATAGCAGAGAGAGAGTCAAAGAGTTTTTGGGGTTTGGAGAGCATCACCATGTGATCTCCGCCATCGATCTCGTAGACTTTCGAGACGTTGAAATTATCAATCATCCAACGAATGAAATCGCAGGGGATGGCTTTGTCTTCACTACTCATTACGTAAACTCGTTGCACCGAACCATATCCTTCCTCGCTAAACTTTTCTTTCTTTGATAGATCCTCTGTGAAAAATGACCCTTGCCTATGCAACATTTTTGCCAGCTCGTAATCCTTCACAGTGTAACCATCATGTAACCACACACCAAAACTAATTAATAATCATCTCATACGATGATTCATATTCGAAAACTTTAGCACATAGTTTGAATATAGATTTTGTTGTTTTGGCGTAACAAATTTTAGAGATTTGTGGGAACAATACCTCTATGGGACAATTTTGGTAAAGACGTGCCTTCATGAATTTTGGTCCCATCTTCAATAAACTCATCGTCCCATTTCTTGTTTCATGAGATGAAAACTCACAATCTCCCAAACCTCCAGGCATCTCCATATACTTTATTATTATCATCAACCAAACCAAGAATTATTTTCATGGTATTAAGATAAGTTGGTCAAATTATAAAAAACTACTAGTATCAAAATTATTTTTGTTATTTTATTGTTAACCTTGTCCAGAACGTGAGAAGGCACGTGG
This sequence comes from Arabidopsis thaliana, assembly GCF_000001735.4. NCBI lineage: Eukaryota > Viridiplantae > Streptophyta > Magnoliopsida > Brassicales > Brassicaceae > Arabidopsis > Arabidopsis thaliana. The sequence goes on along the minus strand of NC_003076.8, from coordinate 3,240,018 downwards.
GTTGTGTCGGGCAAGAAGGCGTTGAGGAACACAAGAACCTTAATCTTCGCCGGAAATATGTCGGCGGCGAGAGCGATGTTGATGCCTCCGAAGCTGAATCCAACCAGAATTACCTCTTCGTTCTCTGGAAGAGATTTGAGGGTTTCGATCAACGGTTTGGAGTATTCGTCGACGGTTTCAACGGCCTGGATTGGTCGTGGGTCGATCCCGGAGGCGGCGAGTTCGACAGCAGTAACGCGGTGGCCGGCTGATTCAAGGAGGGGCTTGAGCTTGTACCAGATCCAGGCTCCATGATAAGCGTTGTGAACTAACACGAAGTGATGTTTCCTCTCCATATGTCTCCGTAGACGTTTTCTTTTTGGTTAAGGTTCTTTGCTTGTTTGAGAATAGCGTGATAAAGTTGGGATATGAGTATGACGTTATTATTATATAGTGATAGTGGGATAAGGTTCATATACGTTACGCTGTTAATAACTTCTTATGTTATGACACATGTTCAGATTTACTAGTCTCCTCGGTCGGCTGTTGTATACTTTTGTATACTTGTATTTAGATATATTTTAAATAAATAAAGCAGAATTCTGTAATCACACTTAGCTAAATTACATTAATTTTTTTGGACATTTAAAAAAATATATGAGTACATCACAGTTTCAATCTAATAACGGACCAACACATGTAAGATTTTGACATCCGCGATTAGATGGACGTAAAAAAGGCTTAATTAACGGAACTAATTGAACACGATAAACACGTGCCTGTTAAGTGTTAACCGACCTAATCTTCATATTGATCTGAGAATCTTCACAGCTTCCCTTCCTTCTTTGAGTCTAGCCGGCCCATGGGCCGTGAAACACTGTGACTGTGACTCTCTTTTATTGACTCATTTTAACCTTTTCCTTTTGCCTTTTGGTACCAATTTTTAACTTTTCCTTTGTACAGGGAGATTCGCTTCCTTTTTTTAGGCTGGCCATTTCGTCTTAGTGAGTGGTGTATAGTTGGCCATTTCAGTCAGCTGTATTATAGCCTCATTGTCAATGATGTCGAAAATCATTCCTCAATTTACACAATGGTTGTCAGGTAAAAAACAACGAGAGTTGATAAGTAGATTTAGGAGGGAAAAAAGAAAAAGACAATTTAGTTAGTCTTCTTTTACATCCACGTAATTAAATAGCACATCGTTCCAAACATCATTATCAAAGTTCATTAGTTATTTAGGGAAATTACAAGTTGCACGGAGAAAAAGCAGTTCGTGGACCAACATTGGACTTTTCTTTCAGACAAAGGCCATTAGCGAGCGAGAGTGATAATTGCGAAATTGCCAAAAAACGCAAAGTCTACCACTAGACAAGAAAATCGAAGCTTTTCACTTTCTCTTTTTTCTGTTTTGTTGTCTTTGGTTCTACTCTCCGCACTGAATCTTTCGATCAGCGATAATTGTTTCCTTCTTTTGGGATTTTCTCCTTGGGTACGAGGTTCTTTCCTTCTTTTATTTGCTCTGTTTTTGAGATTTGGAATTGTTATCAAGTCTGACAAAATTGGTCACTAATCTTTCTGGGAAATTGAGCATGTTCGTGTTCTTGCATCCGTTTGACTCTTTTTCTATGCAAAGTCTCAACCTTTCAATAGTGGAATTTATTCTTATCCCTAATTTCTCTTTACCAGACCTATTTTTAGCTAAGTTTGGTTGAATTTAGAAAGTCTTTGATTCATAGTTGAAGAGATTCTCTCCATTAATCTTTCTCTGTAATGTGTCAGATCCACTAAAAGTAAGTAAGAAAAAGATTTTGTTGTAATGTTATTAAATGTGTCTTTGTAGATGGAACCAGCTCAATTAATGAGATGAGATGAGAATGTTCAGCTTGCAGAAGATGGCTATGGCTTTTACTCTCTTGTTTTTTGCCTGTTTATGCTCATTTGTGTCTCCAGATGCTCAAGGTGATGCCTTTTCTTACTTTTCAACTGCTATTTTGTTGCTCTCATTTCTTGTTTCGTTTCTGGTAATTTCTGAGCTTGTTCAGGTTGAAGATTTAACTCTATGATTCTTTGCTTTTCCATTTTCAGGGGATGCACTGTTTGCGTTGAGGATCTCCTTACGTGCATTACCGAATCAGCTAAGTGACTGGAATCAGAACCAAGTTAATCCTTGCACTTGGTCCCAAGTTATTTGTGATGACAAAAACTTTGTCACTTCTCTGTAAGTTTAATGACAACTCTGAATTAGTCAATGTTGTTTCCATGTGAGAAGATTTATATTCATGTCATTTGTGATTGCAGTACATTGTCAGATATGAACTTCTCGGGAACCTTGTCTTCAAGAGTAGGAATCCTAGAAAATCTCAAGACTCTGTAAGTGCTTTAGATTGAGTCTCTCTTTTTGTCTGAAATCCTAGAACATAGATATTAGGTTGTGAGCATTTCGCTACCTTCTTTTTATATATAGTACTTTAAAGGGAAATGGAATTACGGGTGAAATACCAGAAGACTTTGGAAATCTGACTAGCTTGACTAGTTTGGATTTGGAGGACAATCAGCTAACTGGTCGTATACCATCCACTATCGGTAATCTCAAGAAACTTCAGTTCTTGTAAGTAGTTCCGCCTCACAATGCTGTTAAATCTTGCACATGTTTTAAAACATTTTTAAGACGTAGAAAAGGATTACTCATGTCTTTATTCACTTGTGTGTTGGCTAAACAGGACCTTGAGTAGGAACAAACTTAATGGGACTATTCCGGAGTCACTCACTGGTCTTCCAAACCTGTTAAACCTGTGAGTTACTGTTCTTTGTGTTTATGCTTACCATCTTTCTGGAAGCATCCTTGTCTTAATTCCATTGTTTGAAACTATGTTTACAGGCTGCTTGATTCCAATAGTCTCAGTGGTCAGATTCCTCAAAGTCTGTTTGAGATCCCAAAATATAAGTATGTTTGACTACTTCAAGTTTAATCTAGCATGCTCATTTCTTTAGCAGTAATTTGATCTGTTTCTAATCGACTATAGTTTCACGTCAAACAACTTGAATTGTGGCGGTCGTCAACCTCACCCTTGTGTATCCGCGGTTGCCCATTCAGGTAAACTACTTCACTTTGCGATTGCTCTGACCGCATTTTCTTTATTTTCAACCATTTCAAAAGTATGAAAGACTGAAAACATCTAATCTGCGGTGATAGGTGATTCAAGCAAGCCTAAAACTGGCATTATTGCTGGAGTTGTTGCTGGAGTTACAGTTGTTCTCTTTGGAATCTTGTTGTTTCTGTTCTGCAAGGATAGGCATAAAGGATATAGACGTGATGTGTTTGTGGATGTTGCAGGTCTGTAATATACCCTACAGGGAAACCTTTCTTTCGTATTTCGTATTTCGGTATGTTATGATGTATTGATATGCAGATTTGTGGAACTTTACTATTTTTCAGGTGAAGTGGACAGGAGAATTGCATTTGGACAGTTGAAAAGGTTTGCATGGAGAGAGCTCCAGTTAGCGACAGATAACTTCAGCGAAAAGAATGTACTTGGTCAAGGAGGCTTTGGGAAAGTTTACAAAGGAGTGCTTCCGGATAACACCAAAGTTGCTGTGAAGAGATTGACGGATTTCGAAAGTCCTGGTGGAGATGCTGCTTTCCAAAGGGAAGTAGAGATGATAAGTGTAGCTGTTCATAGGAATCTACTCCGTCTTATCGGGTTCTGCACCACACAAACAGAACGCCTTTTGGTTTATCCCTTCATGCAGAATCTAAGTCTTGCACATCGTCTGAGAGAGATCAAAGCAGGCGACCCGGTTCTAGATTGGGAGACGAGGAAACGGATTGCCTTAGGAGCAGCGCGTGGTTTTGAGTATCTTCATGAACATTGCAATCCGAAGATCATACATCGTGATGTGAAAGCAGCTAATGTGTTACTAGATGAAGATTTTGAAGCAGTGGTTGGTGATTTTGGTTTAGCCAAGCTAGTAGATGTTAGAAGGACTAATGTGACTACTCAAGTTCGAGGAACAATGGGTCACATTGCACCAGAATATTTATCAACAGGGAAATCATCAGAGAGAACCGATGTTTTCGGGTATGGAATTATGCTTCTTGAGCTTGTTACAGGACAACGCGCAATAGACTTTTCACGTTTGGAGGAAGAAGATGATGTCTTGTTACTTGACCACGTATGTATAATCAAATAATCCTACCTCGAAGTAGCTTCTCTCAAGCTTTATTGACCGTAATCTTTTGGATCTTTTTTTTGTTTTGGACAGGTGAAGAAACTGGAAAGAGAGAAGAGATTAGGAGCAATCGTAGATAAGAATTTGGATGGAGAGTATATAAAAGAAGAAGTAGAGATGATGATACAAGTGGCTTTGCTTTGTACACAAGGTTCACCAGAAGACCGACCAGTGATGTCTGAAGTTGTGAGGATGTTAGAAGGAGAAGGGCTTGCGGAGAGATGGGAAGAGTGGCAAAACGTGGAAGTCACGAGACGTCATGAGTTTGAACGGTTGCAGAGGAGATTTGATTGGGGTGAAGATTCTATGCATAACCAAGATGCCATTGAATTATCTGGTGGAAGATGACCAAAAACATCAAACCTTGAGTTTACTGTAAAGTTGCCAACTTCACTTTTTTGTTTTGTTCTTCGGTGAAGAAGTAAAATCAGTTGTATAAATCTTGTTTTTGTTTCATGATGTATCTTTTGACTTTAATAAATTCTGTGAATGAAAAGAACTATGATGTTTTGTTGACTTTTTTCGTTGACCGCAAGAAACCTTTTTGTCGTCTTATACTGTCAGGCCTATTACAAAGTTGTCGTTTATATGGGCCTAATATGGGCTTTTAAATACATGTTTTCTGTCCCAAGTTGTCCTAGTTTTGCCAACTCAATTTATGATTTTTTTTTTTAATTATATCACAAAATAAAGATTTCTGTATTCTCTGACATGAAAATTAATATTTATTATTGAAAAATCGTTGTTTTCATATTTGAATAGAAAACAAGAAGAACAAAAAATTAACATATTTTTAATCATCTCTAAATTGTGTTAGATACAATAGCAATGTATTTTAAAGATTTTTATGTTCATGATCGAAAATATCCAAAAATATTTAAGATTGAAGAATGGATAATAATATACATTATCCATTGACAAAAAAAATCTATACATCATTATCATTTGGATACGGATGAAGTAAATTCCCTAATTGCACAAGATCTTTACAAGCCTCGATTATGTGTCAATTCAACATTATAACAAAATTAATAATAATAAAATAGATTCAATGAGTGATTTTTCTATAAAACCTAATGAGAGATCACTTTATCTGACATCACATACTTAAAGGGCCTTGTCTTTTAATTATTATTAAATCTCTACTTGGCCTTTTTATATTATCGTTAGCCAGCCGATCACATGCTTCTTCACTTCTTCCATTATTTGATCGATCTTCTTGGCAATCAAATCAACATTTAGACTTAACCAATGATATAATGAAACAACTCAACATTCAAGCTCTAATATGTGTTGTTTTAGAGCAAAATACGTGGTCTTTCATATGTTAACATATTTAAACTCTAGTCTCTAGCTTTAATTTGTTTGATTTTCTGCTTAAAGATACACAAACTGCTCTTTGATTTTTTTTGTGTGTTTTCATTCACATAATAACAGTTTGTCTATTATTTGTTATGACATCTATATTCATACATGATCCGAATGTTATCACTTATCACCATGGAAGGAAGTGTAAAACAAAAGATTCAAATAATCAGCAAAAACCCTAATTATTAAATACCATACAACTACAACTACAACTACAAATGATATCCATTTCACAAAAATCTTATATATATATAAACTCTGTGCACAGAGACATATGCTAAAGAACATTGACAACAACATATGCATATGAGTATGAAATCTCTGTACTGTACATTCTACAACATGAGTTACAAATATATGATGTCTCTACAGTATTTATATATATATAGATAGGCAAATAAAAATCTCCAACAAGCACAATTCCAAGAGTAAATTTGATTTGAGTTCCTCCAAAGTACATACCTGAAAGTAAAGACAAAAGAAGGCTAAGGAATGTCGGAAAATATAGAATCATCCAATAGATGATCAGGCCATGCAGCTGAAGCTGAAGCTCCTGATTCTTGACCGCTTGAAGATGTGATATTGCTATTGACATCTTCAATACCGTATTGGTTAAAAATCAGATCATCATTCACATGAGCAGGAGTTGTGCTGGATGGATCCGAGAGCCAGATTGGAGACACGGGTAGGTTTTCTCTTTGAGTGGAGAATTTGAAGTGATTGTCATCAAGATTCTGGGGGAAAACAGATGATGGTTCCATGTTGGAATTTAGGGTTTTCAGGGAAGGTAAGCTGTGGAAGTCCTGAAGATAAGAGCCGAGGAAACCGAGGTCGAGATTGTTGCTGGTGGTATTATTACTGGTCTCTTTGAAAGAGGCAATAGAGTTAAGGAGACTGAGAGTGTCAAAGTCATTAGGGTTAACATTGTTACTCATGGAAGACGGTTGAAGAAGGTATTGGAACAATTGGAGTTTGGCCATCTCGGTTTGGAGTTTGAGTATAGTGTGTTCTTGATCAATAGGAAACTGTTGTTGCAGATCAACAAAGCCTCTCAGGTTAGAAGACAAAGACATGAGCTGAGATAAGCCGGAGAAGATATCGGTTCTTGGACGGTGAGTCATTGGATCAAAACCCATCTGAATCAGCTTCTTCTTCAAATGAGTGTTCCAGAAATTCTTGATCTCGTTATCTGTTCTCCCTGGTAACTGATTCGCAATCGTTGACCACCTTATAACATCATCATTCATAAGCAATCAGTATAAGATAATCTGGTACACAAACAAAACCGTTGACTAAAACATCAAAACAATCATCACAAGATTAATTACTTGTTTCCAAGAACTGAATGAAGATTCAAGATAGTCTGTTCCTCGTCCGGAGAGAATCTCCCTCTCTTGATGTCTGGTCTCAAGTAGTTCGTCCATCTTAGCCTGCAACTCTTCCCACACCTGTTAAGACCTGCACAGAGAGAATCACATGAGAAGCTTAGACTTAAGACAAGCTTTCAAGAAAGAAAGAACACAAAAGCATTACCAGCGAGTTTGGGAAGGGCTCTCCAGCTACTATGACCATGTTTTTGAACATAGTTGACAAGTTTCTCATCTTCATCAGGAGTCCAAGGACCTTTCTTGAGACCAGAGTCATCAGAGATAGGAGATCTTCCCATGTTAGATGATCTTCTCTTCTCTGTATCTAAATCAACAACGGTTTCTTTTTCTTTTCTTTCTTCCTTCTCTATACTGTTATAATTGTCTCTGAGATTTGGTTGCTTGCCTCCTTCCTTCCTTCACAACCACTAACTGCTTCTTATTCCAATTTATATTAAACCTAGCATCCTTTTCTCTTCATGTCCATTCACCACGTGCTTCTTTCCTATTCGCCTACCAAAACAACCATGTCACTTTCACCTTTCAATTCCATTTTTCTAATCATTTTCTTTTATACTCTCACATACGCATTCCTTTACCAGTGTGATAAAAATCATTCAATGTAAATTCTTCCTCTTGTCTTAAAGCAACATCAGTATCATCTCGGGAACAGCCGTCTCCAACGGACAAACACATAACAATCGATTTGTTTTTTGTCTTTAATTGGGAAGCAGTTCATTAGTTGCCATCACTATGCCCTAGTACCAAACCCCTGCATTTGTCAAGAAGAATAACAACAACACATAGTTATTGCTTGGTCTCTTCACAATCCAAAACTCTAGTCTAGGTTATTGAATGGTTCAGCTCATAAAAAAACACAGATCAACTAAAAGCAAGAAGGTTAGATCATCTTTCTTATGAAATCCATAAAAGATCTTCTCCGAGTAGGTGATGATGGAGGAGAAGGGCAATAAAGGATATTTGACAGGAGGGCTAAACTTTTAGGTTGTATTTTTTAATCATTGGAATGACAAATAAAATGAGAAAGAATTTGTGAAATATAGAAGTCAGCGCCAACAACACATGGCAACAAGAGGGTGGCCAAAGAAGAGACATCTCCTCTGGCACGCAAAATTAGGTTTTCCTCGCATCATCCATTTCCATGGCCTATTAGTTTATGCATTTAATATTTCATATTAGCTATATTTTTATTGTATTTTTCTACATACCGATTAAAGCTATGATCAACCAACTAAACAAAACGGAAGGCAATGAACCCTAAGAGCTTGCCGCTGAAAATGAGAATCTTTCAAAAAAGTCCTGAGAGATTATTAAAGCAAGTAAAAGATGTAAAGTGGTCCAATAGTGTAAAAGAAAAAGATGCAGAGTGGGTTTGTTATGACCGTGTAAATTTCTTGTTTGACACATCATGATTAAGTCCATATATAGCAAATTTTAAGGTATTACTTACAGAGATTGCCAATCCCTAAAATGCATTTTTCTAGGAAGAAAAGATACCAAATGAAGAAACCGACAGGAAAAGCATACACTATATCGTTAGAAGAAAACTTGTAAGATTATGTTTTGTATCATTTTGTGGCAATACATAAGAAAACTTGTAAGCTTATGTTTAAAATCATCCTTAATTATTTCCTAAGCGCATTCAATGAAATTTCAGCGAGCAATAGCAATGGACAGATCAGAAAGAATGTCAATGTAAGTCAGGGGCAAGTTTGGGTATAATCAGAAGAAGTACTTACTATTGATGATGGTGACAGGCTTGATATGACAGATTTTGACCACTAGGGAGGAGCTGGTTAGGGGAGAGGTGGGTGCAGAAAATGATCTAAATCTCCACCATCTTTAAAACCTATAAGACTTTCTCCCTCAGCCTAAGTATTGCACCCAATGGCATATCTTGAGCTCTTGTCTTTTTCTTCTGTGTCTTCTATATAATGAAGATCACAGGTTCCGTGCACAAAATTCAAACTGAACGACATAATATCAAGAAACAAAATCTAATTAAGAAATAGAGAAAAATCAAACAAGAAGATGTTTTACCAAATGAGGGCATCAAATCTGTCAGTTTCTAGAAGATATTTTAGTGTATTCAGTAACTGTAGCCTGTAGGTGAAAGTGAAATGTGATACTCTGACTCTCTGAGCAGGTTTTGTATGGATTTGCATTAACATATTTTCACTCAACTCATTTTCTACCTTCACTGCAAATATAAACATACAGATATACATGAAGCTTGACAAACTAACATTGCCTAGAGAACCCAAAAATTATAACGTTCCTTATATATATAGAAGATTATAAAGCCATCTATCAGAAGAGGATTAATAAAAGCCATTATCTTAATTTTATTTCATTATACATTGAAACTCCATGGTAGCATCTGGATGTACACTATGGTTTTCGTTGCATCATATTTGAGCCTACGACTCTAGAAGTATCATCAGACCTAGGTAACAGAAGCCTACAAATTAAAAAAAAAAAGACGAAATAATTCTTACAAAAACTCAATTAAAATTAGGGAAAGAAAGATTATAATTGCTTGTTGAATTAGGGTTCCTCTCAGAGTGGAGGAAGCAGGTGAAGAAAATATTAAAGAATTAAGGAAAGCACTATAGGTTTTTTACAAAAGTATTAATTATGAAATATGTGATGTCACTTAAACCGTTCTTTTCCTCTAATTAAAAAACAACAACAACTTGGTTTTCATTGTCAGCTAAACAACTGAATTGCTTCTTCTCCTAAGTTTCAAACCAACGCGTCTAAAAGCTCGGACTTTCTATGTAACGAATGAAAATATTTAACCCTTGTATTATACCTATATATTGAATGTAAATGTGAAAAGCAAAACTCGAGATCATCTGCAAATATACCTTTAATCAATTTATGATACCAAGCATTTTGCAACCAACTTTTAAGTTCCACAAAATCGATAAAACACAAATTATAAGTTTGTGTATGAGGATTTATCTGCAGTAATGATTAAACTCTTGATACTTACAGAAGTCAGACGAAATTAACCAAGATGCTCGTGATTCGAATATCATCAGCATAGGTTAGGTTCCTGAATGAAATTCCAATGAGTGACGAGAGTGGTGACTGTAAAACCAAGAAGAACAAATATGAGACACACGTGTAACATCACACACGCATGCACACGTATATAAACCTATAATCTTCATGACCATCCTCTTTTTCAACTGTTCATATGGTAGCAATCTTATTGGAATACAGAAATTGGTTTCTATTTTATCTGTAGTAATCAAATTAATGATGGTTACGCATAGTCAAGGATTAGTTTTATATGATAATGATCTAAAAGGCATTAATCTTTTGAAACTCATGTATATTATTCAAATCTGAAAAGAGAAATTAACAAGAAATCACCGGTTCAACATCTTCTTGCTTACTCTTCATTTAGAATAGTAAATTAGCACATACTTTTCTCAACCGTTACGCCCAACATTGCTGGAACATCTGCTAGAAAAAAAGCATCGTCACAAGAAACCTCGAGAACATGACAAATAAGAAAAAAAGAAAGAACAAGAATGTCTACCATTAGTTTATATAAAGTCAGTCAAATATTATATGCCCTAAACTGTGTGGTCTTAAGCGGTATTTTTGTTAACAATCAACCACTAAATGTCATTTTAGGTGGCTGAACTTCTTTTGTCGTGGACATCGTTTTACAGCTCAAGACAGTGAAAGACATGGATGCTAACAACGGAAAAATATATATGTCATCCACGAGCTCTACACATATTGGATGCATTAATAGTATCTATCATTAAGTAAAATGTATCCATATATAAAAGGAAAAACAGATGAAGAGGAATTATAATACGAATAAAGTTTCACTATATGCAAAAAGAAGGAAAACTATAGAGGAATGTGTACCTATACCTAATGGGTCTTTCCTACAAAAAAAGTTGCTCAATGACAAGAGGTAATCTAGCTCGTACTTAGTTAGGTGCATCCGTGCATGTAACCAGTGTGTCAACTAAATCTAGAGGAAGCAATAATTCAGGATTTAAACCATCACAAGTATCTACCAAGTTCAGAACATAGACGAAATCACGAAATGAAAGAAATTATGATTTCACGATGTCATTGTTGACAAATTTCTCTAAATTTTCAAGAATAGAACCACTTCAGAAGATACACTATGAAGTTCAGAAGATTGTTTTACCAGGAAAGCCAATAGGATCACATCTCTTTCTATTCTTGTTCAAGAATTTGCATCTCCAAGACCCTTTTAAGGTATTCATATAATATTTTTTTGAATGATACTTCCTGCCAAGAAATAGATTCAAACAATTAATTTTGAGCCCACTGCATGTATTAGAAGAGAAGGTTACTATAGGATAGCATGTTGTACATTTAGGATTGTTTAACCTAAATTTTGTTAGACCAAATCTAAAAAAGCCCAAACTGAAATCATCATACAGAAAAACCCATGAGCTCAGAGGGGAAGAACTAGTAGCTATCATCAAATAAGAAAGTAGTTTAAAAAAAAAGTTAACTAGGCATCATAGAACAAGCCAGCGATTATGTTTATTTGGGTATATTATATAAACATATATCTTAATCATCAAATTAGAAGAAAGAAAATTATATATATGGGAAATAAACCTACCACTCCTCATCATGGTATATAAGCATCATCTGTCATGCATCTATTGCAAAGTGGTACAGAAAAAAAAGAGTGTTTAGAACTGAAAAAAGGATTAGTAGTGGCTTTATGATCAAGTCGGTTTTGATTGAGTTCACCAAGTTAGTGGTGCCTTCTCACTAAAAGCTTTTTATAGGGATTTTCATCAAAGGTCCACCTTCAGTACATACTAAGACAGATAGGCAATTATTATGGTTGAAAATAATGTATGTAAATCTTTATTAGTTTCACAAATCTGCACTAACATCTAGACAACTTGAACATATATCTTCTTGAACATATAAACTACCTTTTGAAATTTGAGTTTTACGAGGAAAACTAGACGAAGTTAGTGCAAAGTATAAACCAAACAAACAAGATTGTTTACTATAAACCAAAGAAACGAGATTATTTCAGTAAATAAATCTTAAACAAGTATAAAAAGTCCAGCTTTCACTTTGACAAATGGGGGACAAAAAAGGCACAGCTGAATAAAGTTTGTTAACTTTTACCAGTCATGTGATAAAGGTGGAAAGGTAGATTTCTGTCAACTTTTTCATGATTTATGTGCTTGAAAATATGACATTCCCAAGACAGTCCCTTTAACATCACCAATCAATATAGCTCAAAACCAGTGATAAAACCATACAATTTTGAAATACTCTTATCATTGTAAGTTTATATGTGCATGGAGAAACCACATTTGCTTAAATAAAAATTGTATAGAATGAAGTAAAACTAGTTAAAGATTAGACAAAGATATGGGAACTAAAAGCACCAACAAACCTCAGAACCTAAGAGAGGTGGCCACACCACTCGCCGTTTATGTTCTTTGAGTTCATCGTTTCACTCACCAGCAAGCATCAAGCAGAAGACAAAGAGAAAATCTGAAAGACCCTGTAAAAATAACATTGTTGCTTTTAAGAAGGTAGTAGCTAAAGCAAACAGGCTAAAGTGAATTATCTTTTCACGAAAGTGTAAGAGTTTAAAGACAAAACCGGGGAAGCTTTTTGCATGAAAAAGTAAGCCACATGGCCTGACTCAAAAAAGTACGAAGATCTCTGCATGAACATATACGTAAAGAACAGGATACACAATAGAATAATCTTGACAAAAGCATCATAAAAAGCTGTGCGAACTCTAAAACACATGGTTGGGGTTGGTAATTAAGTCAGGTCTTTAAATTGAGTTCCAATAAAGAAAATAAAGCTATCCAGGAGCAAACCTTATAAGTCACCTTTAGATCTGCTCTTTGTCCTAAACCTTTTGTATTTATTCTAGATTAGTAGCACTTAACATTAAGTAAACACTAACCTATTCTTTTGAGCTTCACAATTGTCCCTATCTTTTTCAGAGACACGGAAAAACACAAATTAAGAATTTCATCCAAAAATAATAATAACACTAAACAAATGATGATACAGTTTGAGATGCATGATTAGAATCTGTTAGTAAACTGTAGACTGATGGATGTGAACAACACAACGATTGCAGATGCCAACCACAACTTAAGATAATTCTTACCAAAAAAAAAAATCAATAAAACTTTGCATAAAAGTCTATAAATTTGACGATTTCCACAATATAATATTGTGGGCAGATAGATCTTTCAGAATACCTTTGACTTATACCCTCAGATAGATTATATTAGGTAAATCCTCTCATGGACTAGATCATTGCTAATTTGCTATTTCAACTGTTTAGTTTTCTAACAATTAGGATGATAAAAAATCTGGAAAACTCTCTTGTACATGAAGCAAACATGTGAATCAACACATTAACAAGCAGCACTCAACAACAACAACAACAACAAGACATCAGAATTATTACAACTTAGAATCCTGCAGTTTTGCTAGCTACCCCAAGAGGAGATGAGATACCTGAATTGAACTCTGGTTGCTGACCTTCGATAGCAAACTCCTACAGCTTGAAACTGAAACATGGTAACAGAGGCTTCTCATTGCCAATGTAGACTTAAATATGTGTTGCTTTGCATCATTTATGGACCAGAAAGTGGGATAGTTATACGTGTTGGACATAGAAGTCACAAATGGCTGACCACTCCCTTGAATTAAGAAACACAAGAATAAAATATCACTGAAATCACCAGAATAGTAGGAGATGGTAGAACAACTCCACTACGTAGTCATCATCCCACAGAAGAAAGTAGCTTGGAAGAGGAATGTTTTGGTTAGCTTGAAAACTACACCATCAGACAGAAAAATCAGTAAGTAGGATCATATCTCAACCCCATTGTGGAATATGAACCAAATATGCAAGTCAATTTCTTCTACAGACAGTGGATTGGATGAGAACATTGTTTATATATAGTCTTAACATTATTTTATCATTAGTTCATTTTGAAACTTCCATCAGTCAGATTCCCTATATATATAGTAAGTTCATAAAACTAAGAAGAAAAAGCCTATATATCTTTCATATCATTGTGGACCAACAAACTTAAACAAAACCAAAACATCAACGGATCAAGTTCAAGAAACATATATAGCACATACTTAAGATACTTATCTATCTTTCCCATCGCCCAAGTCGAACTCTAATATCGGTTACAAGAAAAAAAACCTAGCATGATTCATAAGAGATAAAAGAAATATCATCCATACGAAACAAAAGAAGGGAAGATTTATGTATAGGGTTTGATTCAAGTGAATGACCATAGAGAAACATTTTCCTAGAAATCACAAAACCCAAAATTAGACCTACCCACACCAAAATCAAACTTCCGAAATAACCGTCCTTCACCGATGTTAGCATGAAACCTAAATTGAATCGGGTGAGTTAGGAGTTAGGACCAATAGCCGATGTTAGGGTTTGACAATGAGTAGGGAGATAGTGAATCGTGTCTTCCTGTAGGTAAAGAAACCGAGATCTAGGGTTTGGTCGAGATTCGAATGTTCTCGTTCTTCCTTTGAACCAGAATGGTCGTGTACACGGTTAAATGGCGTGATAAGCACGCTAACACTTCAGGAGTAATCTGTTCCTATCGCACCTCTTGTCACAGACGGTGAACCCACTGGAAAACCTAAGTGATTTTCTTAATTTTCCCGCTATTTTTGGGATTTCTCAAATTCGCCTCCAATTTTATTTACGAAAATCAAATTTTATCTCGAGCAGTAAATCTAGGGCGTTCGAGTGTCCACTAGTTTTTCTCTTTCTTTATAATATATCTAAGCTTGAAAAATAAATATTAATCAAAATGTATGAATGTTTACTTTATAGAACAATTAATGTATGATTTTTGTAATTGCAATTTGTTTTTTTTTTTTGTGACTTGTGAGTGTGCTTGGCATTGGCATGTTAAACAATTTTGTTGTCAAGTCTTTTATGATGAGAAAGATACATAAGAAACATAATCCCATAATTCCAATTTTTAAAAAATGGAGTTTGTATTTTAATAAATACTTTTGAAAAGATTATTTTTGTTGTGGTATTTTTGAAAACCGGTCAATAAAAATGATATTTGATATTTCTTTCATTATTTTATTTAAATTTAACGGATGATCGCTAATTTACACCAACCGCTTGTTCAGGGTTAGACCGGTTCAAACCGGACAATTCATAGATTTAAACCGAAACGCTAATTACATAAATAAGCTGGGAAACCTACGGAGAGAGAGTTGTCTGAGAGAAAAGGAAAGCGATCGAGAAAGACGTAATTTGATCATCGGAGTAAAAGATATTGTTCGACAGTGGGACTCCCGGGAACGAAGATGGCGATGGCATCATTCGGGCAGCTAAATCTCGAGGAACCTCCTCCAATCTGGGGATCTCGCAGCGTTGATTGCTTTGAGAAGCTCGAACAAATTGGTGAAGGCACTTACGGGTTATTCACTTTCTCTTTAATTCAATTTCACTCTTTGGTTATTCAAAAGGCTTAATTTTTACTTGGGATTGATAAATTATTGGCCTTTGAAGCGATTTTTGATTGTATGATTAGGCTTTTACAATGCCTATGTTGTGTTGCTTTTAGGAGATTTGATTGTTGTTGTTTTGCTGTTGCAGTCAAGTTTACATGGCTAAAGAAATCAAAACTGGTGAAATTGTGGCTCTCAAAAAGATACGTATGGACAATGAAAGAGAAGGGGTATGTGAATTCTTCACTTTATATGGACTATACGTTTTTTTTATGATGCTCACTATGTTTAGAACAGATGCAAGTTTTTGTTTACGATAGGAATTGTAACCCATTGTTTACAACTGGTATGATGCAGTTTCCTATAACAGCTATTAGAGAGATAAAGATTCTGAAGAAGCTTCATCATGAAAATGTCATTCAGCTGAAAGAGATTGTGACTTCACCAGGTTTGTTTAAGGAACACATATGTTGCACTGAATTAAGTTAGCTATTTCTATATAAAGAGGTCTAAACATTTTGTGTTTTGAATGGTTCTGTCTCTTAAAAGGTCGGGACAGGGATGACCAAGGAAAGCCAGGTTTGTGAAAAAAAGTGATTTCAACTACTGTCTTAGTTTCTGCTTATTGAGGATTTCTTCTTAACTAAAGGTTGTGGCTTTTTCACCTATAGATAATAACAAATACAAGGGTGGCATCTACATGGTTTTTGAGTACATGGATCATGATTTGACTGGACTAGCAGATCGTCCTGGACTGAGATTTACTGTTCCTCAAATTAAGGTATTGCACGGCTAAATAGCTCGTTACTTCTATTAGCCTTTTTCATACTTATTGTTCAACTTTATTCTAACACTCAATCCATTTAAAAGTGTTACATGAAGCAATTGCTTACCGGGCTTCACTATTGTCATGTGAATCAAGTGCTTCACCGTGATATAAAAGGTGATTTTCCTTAATACAATGTTGATGTTTGGTTATCACCTTTACTTGCATATTAACCTAGATTTTGATCCAGGCTCAAATCTCCTTATCGACAATGAGGGAAATTTAAAGCTGGCTGATTTTGGGCTTGCACGGTCGTATTCTCATGATCATACTGGAAATCTTACAAATCGTGTCATCACATTGTGGTATAGGTAAGCCTAAAAATCGTCATTCAAAGTTTACATGATATACATAGATAGTCTTAATATTATGGTCTTTGCTAATTCATTGTTATTACTACTTTGCTGATTTACATATATTGCGGCAGGCCCCCTGAATTACTACTTGGGGCTACAAAATATGGCCCAGCAATTGACATGTGGTCGGTTGGTTGCATATTTGCCGAACTTTTGCATGCAAAACCAATCTTACCTGGGAAAAATGAGGTCAGCGTTTCATCTTTGCTGAAAGCGCAGTTCTTTTGAAAATTTCAGATGTTAAGACAGTGTGCTTTCGTGCCACTAATAATATAAGAATCTACATGGTCTCCTGGTTGCATTGTGATATCATTGGAGTAGAAAACCTAAGGGATTAACTAGAATTAGATTTATCGGCACTTTTATTTTGGGACCGTGGGAGGCTGGTTAGGTTCTTTGCATTATATCATGTATACAAAATGGTATAGACGCAGTTATGTATACATGTTATTGATAATCTCAAAAAAATATGTGCCATCTCCTACATTGTTTCAGCAAGAACAATTGAACAAGATATTTGAGCTTTGTGGATCACCTGATGAAAAACTTTGGCCTGGGGTTTCCAAGATGCCTTGGTTCAACAATTTCAAGCCTGCACGGCCCTTGAAGAGGCGTGTAAGAGAGTTCTTCAGACAGTAAGTAAAGTAAACCATTATATATCTCCGCTTTACTTTGATCAGAAGATTTCATTTGGCTTTACTTTCTCTTCTGTACAGCTTTGATCGGCATGCTCTTGAATTACTGGAGAAAATGTTGGTGCTTGATCCAGCACAGGTATCAGAGACCTTTATTCTTATTCCCAGCGAATTATCTTTCTTAAAAACTGTCTTTTACTGTTTTTTGGATGAAACATACCTCTTCAAGTCAGGACATTGTTAACACCATTTAGATATTTAATGTCTCCTTTTTTTCTTTCCCCTGTGTAGAGAATATCGGCAAAGGATGCTCTTGATGCCGAGTACTTTTGGACTGATCCGTTGCCATGTGACCCAAAGAGGTATTTGTATATTCTGATTTTCTCTGACAAAGTTCATGAAACTCATCTGGTGCATCATCATCTAGCTTATTAGACAGGCGATCGTGGGGAATTTTTTCTGACTAAATTAAGGTTTCATTTCAACAGTCTGCCCACATATGAATCATCACATGAGTTCCAGACAAAGAAAAAGCGGCAACAGCAGCGCCAAAACGAGGAAGCAGCAAAAAGACAGAAACTGCAGCATCCACCGCTGCAGCACTCTCGCTTACCCCCATTACAACATGGTGGACAGTCTCATGCTGCTCCACATTGGCCTGCAGGTCCAAACCATCCCACTAACAACGCACCACCACAAGTACCTGCTGGACCCAGCCACAACTTCTATGGGAAGCCGCGTGGTCCACCTGGTCCAAACCGCTACCCTCCTAGCGGAAACCAGAGCGGGGGTTATAATCAAAGCCGAGGAGGTTACAGCAGTGGATCATATCCTCCACAAGGACGTGGAGCTCCTTATGTGGCTGGTCCTAGAGGGCCTAGTGGTGGCCCGTACGGGGTTGGACCTCCTAACTACACACAAGGTGGTCAGTATGGTGGCTCTGGTAGCTCGGGAAGAGGGCAGAATCAGAGAAACCAGCAATACGGATGGCAACAGTAAAGAGCTCTAATGATTTGTTGATCTGATATCTTACTCTTACATTTAATGTGATACTAGTAATAAACTAATAATAGATTAATATGAGAAACTGAATCTCTTTCTTTTCCCAATTCTTTCCAAGTCTTATTTCGTTATCCAAACATTTTCTAGTAATGTCAAGATGGAGACTGACAGTGTGTGATGTAAAAGAAATGAGCAATGAGAACAGAGCAAAACATGCCATTCTTCTTCATAAGCTTTCAGACGTCTTTATTACACAACTCTATATTGAAAACAAAACCTCTCCAAAGAAAAACTAGAGTCTCCAAGTGTAATCACCTTTCCTCATACCAGGATTTATTTGTTCCATAAAATTATGAATCTTTCGTTTAAAAATCTTCCTATTCTGCTGCTGTGTATATATTTAAAACTGATTAACAAGCACAACCACCTCGTTGTTGCTCCCCTTGAGCCGAATTGCTCGAAGTCTTTAGATTCACATCAACCATATCCTCTTGTTTCGTTGAAGAAAGTGTTTCCATTCCTGGTAACGCTGCTGCAATCTTGCGAAAAAGTGGCTGCAAGTTTCCAAAACACCAGAACAAGAAAGCCAAGCGTTATTCCAAGAAATCTCAAGATCTTAAACGAGTAATGAGAGCATAGTTGCATCTCTCACCTTGATGTTAAATCCTGCTTTTGCACTGGTCTCAATGAATATTACTCCATAATCACGAGCTTTGTTATCACCTTCCTCAATCGACACTTGCCTGTCAAATGGAAATATCAAGTTGGATAGCTAAATAGAAAAAGCTTCCATGTCTCATTCTCGTCAAGTGTTTCTTACCTTTTGTCGACGAGATCTGTTTTGTTACCAACCAGAACAATGATGACATCGCTACCTCTCTCTGTACGAACATCCTCAATCCACTTGGATGTGTTCAAGAATGACTGCCTATCTATACATTAAAATAACAAAACAAAAAAGATGAGACTTTACACAGCATCCTTGCAAAAAGAAGGATCCTGTGTAGATTGTACACAAAAGAGGAAACTTTGATGGTAAAGCTGAAAAGTTCTCACAGAAGAAGCCTTACTTGCAACATCATAGACAATTACAGCAACAGAAGAATCTCTGATATAACTTGGTATTAGACTTCGAAATCTCTCCTGTCCTGCAGTATCCCTGCACAGTAATATGATTCAAAATGACATATAACTAAAAGAATGAACATGGTTGATACACAATGCTGAGAATTTCCATGGACATTTTGATGTTCCATTCAAACATTATACCAAACAATAAAGATTATGCTCATCTAGATATATATTTGATAAAGGTGAAAAGTTTTAGATCAAAAGATAGGAGCATATTGAATTGAATTACCATAGTTGGAGACGAACAGTCCTATCCTCAAGGTACATTGTTTTTGACAAAAAATCAATTCCAATGGTTGCCTGCAACAAAAACACCATAACTAATATCAGAATTTGATCCAATGAACACAATGCTATGAGTTTCTAGCAATTCTGAATCTGATCCATTCATTACAGCAACAGGATCGTGGATCTCACAGACAATGGATCAAAATTAATTTTGATCGAGATGGGATAGAAGAAAATGATCCAACCTGATAAGTGGTATCGAATTTGTCGTACATGAAACGAGTGATGATGCTGGTCTTGCCAACGGATTGATCTCCAAGGAACACGAGCTTGTACTTTGCTAATGGTGACACACTCGCCATTTTTCCCGATTTGAGATCAAATGTTCTTCCACCGTAAAATGTAAGGTAATAGATCTGACTTTTGCGGTTTCTCAGGTGAGGTTTGAGATTGGACGCGTTTTTATGGCTTCACCATTGTAACCGCCAACCACGAAAATTAACATCAACCAAAAATACAAAAACTGTTAAAAATTAGTTTACATTGATTTACTAAATTAGTTGCTTAATTTAGCAAATTGACCTTTACTCTAAAAAGAAGAAAACGAACGTCTAAAGTTTCTTCACAAATTACGATAGTGATATCTTTAAACGATTGAAGAATCCAACGATTCACATATATGGTGGAGACTCGAGAGTAAGCAGACTACTGAGACCAGAGTAGATATGGTGGCAATGACACAGACATATCATATTTAATGACTAAAACATTCTCTACCTAGAAAACACCAACTGCTTCTCTCTATGTATACCATATAAGAGCCACACACTATCTTTTCACGTTTACTATCATATTTTGTCCCCACTCTTATCCAATCTAAATATATATAAGCAACAACACCTTCATCGATCTATCTGACACATAGTTTACACTTCTAGTAGTTTTAGATAACCCCGTTTTCTTTGTTTTGCAGATCATAAGGGAATGAATTCAGTATCAGCTGCAGAAAGGCTAAAGAGTTTTGGAGATGCTGGTCCAGTATGTAACAAAAGCATTATATTTCCAAGTAGAGTTGTTACATTAGCTAACAGCTTCGAGAAGAAAGACCGTTCCTGGTATTCAAACTTTTTATGATATATACATGGTACTGCAGACAAGTTTAGCTTAAGCTAATGAGTTTTTTTTTTTAAATCTATTGCAGGTATGTCAAATCTCAAATCCCTACTGATCTGTCTATTCAAGTCAACGATATTACCTTCAAAGCACACAAGGTAGTCTGTTTATAGCAATAGAGAAAATTGTGTTAGCTTGTGAGTCTAGTGTTTGCAATTCTAGACAACTAAGATGTGCAAAAGCTCAGTATGGATAGACTAACTTGGACTTTTACGCATGTTTTTGCCTTGAACAGTTTCCTTTGATCTCCAAATGTGGTTACATAAGCTCTATTGAGCTAAAACCTTCAACTTCTGAGAATGGATATCATCTCAAGCTGGAAAACTTCCCAGGTGGAGCAGATACATTCGAGACCATTCTGAAATTTTGCTACAATCTCCCACTGGACTTGAATCCTCTCAATGTAGCTCCACTGAGGTGTGCATCAGAATACTTGTACATGACTGAAGAGTTTGAAGCCGGGAATTTAATCTCCAAGACAGAAGCTTTCATCACTTTTGTAGTACTTGCCTCATGGAGAGATACACTCACTGTTCTGAGATCCTGCACAAACTTATCTCCGTGGGCCGAAAACCTCCAAATCGTAAGGAGATGCTGTGACTTGCTTGCTTGGAAAGCCTGCAATGATAACAACATACCAGAAGATGTTGTAGATAGAAATGAAAGATGCTTATACAATGACATAGCCACCCTTGACATTGATCACTTCATGAGGGTTATAACAACTATGAAAGCAAGACGTGCCAAGCCACAGATTACAGGTAAAATCATCATGAAGTATGCAGATAACTTTTTGCCGGTAATCAATGATGATTTGGAAGGTATAAAAGGTTACGGTTTAGGCAAGAATGAGTTGCAGTTCAGTGTGAACAGAGGAAGAATGGAGGAAAGCAACAGTTTAGGATGTCAAGAACATAAAGAAACTATTGAAAGTTTAGTCAGTGTACTTCCTCCACAATCGGGAGCAGTCTCATGTCACTTTCTCTTAAGGATGCTGAAAACATCAATTGTTTACTCTGCATCACCAGCTTTAATATCTGATCTTGAGAAACGGGTCGGCATGGCTTTGGAAGATGCTAATGTATGTGACCTCCTAATTCCTAACTTCAAAAATGAAGAACAGCAAGAAAGAGTCAGGTGAGAAAAATTTACTCTTTAACTTTAGATACTTCGACTAAAGAAGTCTTTATTTGATAACTTTGATTTATGTTCTACAGCTCACCTGAGGTATACACTATATACAATGTGGATGTGGTTCACAGGATTTTTGAGTTTTTCTTGATGCATGAGCAACAACAAGTTCTAGGAAAGCCAAGCATATCCAAGCTCTTGGACAATTATTTAGCCGAGATTGCAAAAGATCCATATCTTCCCATCACAAAGTTTCAGGTTCTAGCAGAAATGTTGCCGGAAAATGCTTGGAAATGTCATGATGGTCTCTATAGAGCAATTGATATGTTTCTCAAGGTAATAAACTCTTTTCTTGTTATTTCATCACAAAACTACAACTAATGATAAAAATTCCCTGTTGCAGACTCATCCTTCATTGTCAGATCACGATAGAAGAAGATTATGCAAAACAATGAACTGTGAGAAACTATCACTTGATGCATGCCTACACGCTGCACAAAATGATCGGTTGCCTCTAAGAACTATCGTCCAGGTATGCGATAAAACAGAACAGTTTTTATCCTATAAGCTTTTCTTGAAGTCAAAGAGTAATACAAGTGACTGACCAAAGCTAAAACATTTTATCATAAACAAGATCAATACTCAAGTGCTTTTCTCGGAACAAGTAAAGATGAGGATGATGATGCAAGACAAGCTACCAGAGAAGGAGGAAGAAAATTCTGGAGGTCGTGAGGATAAACGAATGTCTAGAGATAATGAAATCATCAAGACACTTAAGGAAGAGTTAGAAAATGTGAAGAAGAAGATGTCAGAGCTTCAGAGCGATTACAATGAGCTTCAACAAGAGTATGAAAGGCTAAGTAGCAAACAGAAGAGCTCACATAACTGGGGATTGCGTTGGCAAAAGGTGAAGAAATCGTTCCAGACAAAACGAGAAGATGAGGAAACAAGAGAGAGGACACGAAGAAGAAGTTCCACGGGACAAAGAACTAGTTTCAGGAGGAGAATGTCAATGTCATAAGCCCTAACTTGTGTTTTACGGAATTAAACCAATCAATCATAGTCTCTGCCAAAAAATGTCAGCTTAATGTCAATGTCATAAGCCCTAACTTGTGTTTTACGGAATTAAACCAATCAATCATAGTCTCTGCCAAAAAAATGTCAGCTTAATGCCCAGTTATGTATTCACATTGTTTTGAAGACTGTTGACACATTTGATGAAAAGAGTTGTGACTTTCTGATTAGTGGTTAATCATATGATTAACTCTATTAAAAACCTGCTTATGATGGAACATCATTAGTGATGGAGTATTATCGAACGACATCGTTTCATTGAGAATTGGATATATCAAAACGCGTCGTTTTAAGAATTCCTTTTTTCCTCGAGAATCCGGCGAATCTCGTGACACTGGGGAACAGAATCTTTTTCCGAAATTAATAAGTCAAAGGCAAATTAGGGTAAAGTTAAAATCAGAATCTTTTTCTCTTAAGGAATAAAAATGAATTAATTGTCAGAATCAACGGTCCTGATTGAATATTGGAAACCCATCTTATAAAGTTCATCTTTTTAGTTTTCACAGCATCCATTTCTCTGAAGCCGTTGTGTTCTCTTATTGCCGCCACCACCACCATGTGTGGGATTCTCGCTGTGTTAGGCTGCGTCGATAACTCTCAAGCTAAACGTTCCCGTATCATCGAACTCTCTCGCAGGTATACTCAAATCAAACACATTTAATGTCTCTCATCCAATTCTTTGTTTTCGATCTCCTTGGTTTTGTTTTTGGCTGCGCAATGTTCTAAAGGTTATTGGGTATTGTTTTGGAAGAGAAAAGTTTCCAACTTTATGGTTAAAACGATTTGATTTTGTTAAATGAAGAGCCTTTACTCGATTTCTATCTTGTGGAGATGTTTTGGTCAAATATTGATTGAATGGGTAAACTGATGATGCTATCTGTTGAAATGTTATGTAGATTGAGGCATAGAGGTCCTGACTGGAGTGGTCTACATTGTTATGAGGATTGTTATTTGGCTCATGAGCGTTTGGCTATCGTTGACCCCACTTCTGGAGATCAACCACTCTATAACGAAGATAAGACCATTGCTGTCACGGTAATTTTTCTACTTGTGTCCTAATCTCAATTGCTTGGAGCAACTGGGATTAGTGAATATCGATTCCTTTTTCAATGATCATTGACATGATGAAAAGAAATCATGAGTCAAACCTCAAACTTTATGAGGATTCATGTGATTTAGGAATAAGGAGTATTTTTGTTTGGACTCTTTCCTTGCTTTCAGGTCAATGGAGAGATTTACAACCACAAGGCTTTGCGTGAAAATTTGAAGTCTCACCAATTCCGTACTGGGAGTGATTGTGAAGTGATTGCCCATCTTGTAAGTACTCACTAAGTGAAAGAAGATTTGACTTCATGGCTTCTTTAGATGTTGTGTTTTCTGTTTCTTTTTCTTGTGTGTAAGTTTAAGTCCAATAAGGTCACCTCAATCTTTATTACCTTATGGTAGTTGAACAGTTACTGTGTTCAGACTTCTATCAGTTTGATTTATATTTTCATAATATTGTAGTACGAAGAACATGGAGAGGAATTTGTCGACATGTTGGATGGCATGTTTGCATTTGTGCTTCTTGATACCCGAGACAAAAGCTTTATTGCTGCAAGGGATGCCATTGGTATCACTCCACTCTACATCGGGTGGGGTCTCGATGGTGTGTTCACATTTTTCTAAGATATTCACCTCAATGGGTTAAGATCATTCTTTCTTTGTCGTTGATTACTGATTTATCTTTTTGACAAATTATCTTCCACAGGTTCTGTTTGGTTTGCTTCCGAGATGAAAGCACTTAGTGATGATTGTGAGCAGTTTATGTGCTTCCCCCCAGGCCACATCTATTCAAGTAAACAAGGTTCGCACTTCATATCAGATCACATCTATTTTTAAAATCAAATAATGACATTTCTTGGCTGACTTATATTGTCGTGGAAACGCTCACAGATATCAATGTTGTCAAACTGGTATTTAGTTATCTTTTAGTAAGTTTGTGTTGGGACTTTTACTGTGTAGTTTGATGGGACAAAACTTTCTTGTAGGTGGGCTTAGGAGGTGGTACAACCCCCCGTGGTTCTCTGAGGTTGTTCCTTCAACCCCATATGATCCCCTAGTGGTGCGCAATACTTTTGAGAAGGTAAATTCTGGAGTCTTATCTTCCTTAAGATATTCTCTGACAAATGCTGATCTTATTTTGGAAATATGAATGTGGGCATTTCTTTGAACTGCAGGCTGTTATAAAACGACTAATGACTGATGTGCCTTTTGGTGTCCTCCTATCTGGTGGATTAGATTCATCCCTTGTTGCTTCAGTAGCATTACGCCATCTGGAAAAATCAGAAGCTGCTTGTCAGTGGGGTTCAAAGTTGCACACATTTTGTATCGGTTTGAAGGTCTTGACCCAATTTCTCAAAATGTTTTCACCAAAAGCTTTCTATGCTCATCAAGATTTATAATTTTCATCTGTTTTCTTTTCAGGGATCCCCGGATCTTAAAGCTGGCAGAGAAGTCGCTGACTATTTAGGAACTCGCCACCACGAGTTACACTTTACAGTTCAGGTAAATTTTCTCTTTTACATCTACAAGAGTATTGAGTATGAAGATTTGTTGGTTGTTTATATCTTCCGCTAATGATAATATCAGGACGGAATAGATGCCATAGAAGAAGTCATCTACCATGTTGAGACCTATGATGTGACTACTATTAGAGCCAGCACTCCAATGTTTCTTATGTCGCGAAAAATCAAATCGCTTGGTGTAAAGATGGTTCTTTCTGGGGAAGGCTCTGATGAAATTTTTGGAGGATATTTGTACTTCCATAAAGCTCCCAACAAGAAGGAATTTCATGAGGAAACATGTCGAAAGGTAGTGCCTTAGAGTTTAGACAAGAACTTTTTTTTTGATATACTGCCTTCTGTAATCTTGTTTGTGGGCGGATGTGTTTACAGATCAAAGCTCTTCATCAATATGACTGCTTGAGGGCTAACAAATCAACTTCTGCATGGGGTGTTGAGGCTCGTGTACCTTTCCTCGATAAAGAATTTATAAATGTCGCAATGAGCATCGATCCAGAGTGGAAGATGGTAGGTGTCATCTTTCTCATCACTTTCATTTTCATCTATTTATTACGCACACATCAACCAAAGTGATTGTGAGTCCTTTCTATGATATATAACACTGCTTTCAGGACATTCTAGTTTGAATTGATTCTTTCATGACTTTCTTTTTATCACAAGTTTATAATCTCAAGTTTCAAATTTGGTGATAATTTGTACTCTAAACAATGATGCAGATTAGGCCTGATTTGGGAAGGATCGAGAAATGGGTGTTACGCAATGCCTTTGATGATGAGAAAAATCCTTACCTACCAAAGGTTTTCTAGCAAAAACTTTGCTCCCTGCAATTTGACAAAACTATCTAGCTTTGCTAACAACTTGTCATCTTTTTGGTAAATGTAGCACATTCTATATAGGCAGAAAGAACAGTTCAGTGATGGAGTTGGATACAGCTGGATTGATGGTCTAAAAGATCATGCAAACAAACATGTAAGAAGATGTCTCTTTTAATCGATAAGAAAGAATATTTTAACGTAACAGTTTGATTTTATTGCGGTACTCTCCTTTCTCTTTTGGTAAGGTCTCTGAGACAATGCTGATGAACGCAAGCTTTGTCTTCCCTGATAACACACCTTTGACAAAAGAAGCTTACTACTACAGAACCATCTTTGAAAAGTTCTTCCCTAAGGTAATGATTTTCATCTGCATAACTACTTGGTCTTCTTTAATTGTCTTGATCTTTGCTCAGATTTGTTTAACGGATATATAACTGATAAATGAGCAGAGTGCTGCTAGAGCAACTGTACCAGGAGGTCCAAGTGTGGCATGTAGCACAGCAAAAGCTGTGGAATGGGACGCAGCTTGGTCACAGAATCTTGACCCATCAGGTCGTGCGGCTCTTGGAGTTCATGTTTCAGCTTATGGGGAAGATAAAACCGAAGATTCTCGTCCCGAGAAGCTACAGAAACTAGCAGAGAAGACTCCAGCCATTGTTTGAGGATAAACAAACAAGGTTTCAGCTAATGTTGAATCGTGCAATACTCTTATTGTCTCAAAGACAATAGATATCCTCTTCTATAGGTTCTAAAAAGGCTTTCTTTTTTTCTTGTTTTCTGGGGTTCTTTGGATGTGTACCTAATAAGTTCCTGGTGAATTTCTGTGTTTAGTGTTATTAGACAATCCATGAAAGCTTGATACTTCAGATTATGAACGTTATTTTTCATGAATCCGATTCTTTCTTTCTTTTTCTATCTCAAAAGCTATTTTCTTTGTTCTGTCAAAAAGTGTGATTATCATCAGTCTATATTTTGATTCACTTTGGTTTTCTATAGTAATTCAAACTTCAAAGTACACTGTAATTGGAATTGAAACGATACAGAGAAGAAGGTTTAGGTTGGTTCATGCAAATTAAACGGATCTTTATAGAAGAAAACTGGCGTTGGCTATTGTGGGAATAGTACCTTTCTATTAAAGTTATATTGTTTAAGTGTTCTACTATCATCACAAGGACTCTGTGGCCCAATGGATAAGGCGCTGGTCTACGAAACCAGAGATTCTGGGTTCGATCCCCAGCAGAGTCGTTGTTCTTTTATTTAATCTTCCTTTTAATTTTTTTCGCGCCAGATCTGTTTTTACGGTCTAATGAAAATTTGAAATTCATTACAATTCTTATAACTTTCTTGTGGGTTGTTTATCCATAACATATTTTATAACATATAAACTACACCAATTAGATATTTGACGTTACGATTCTTTTAATTAGTCGATAATCAGTATTTGGTTGCCAATAAAATAACTGCTCCTTAAACGTTAAGCTTAGCACTAACCACGTGATTCTTGGAGTTAAACAAGAACAAATGACATAAGCAATGAAAATCTTGTTTTGTCTCCGGAAAATTCCTATAATTATAAACTTGTCACATGGACCTTTAAAGGTCTATTTAATATATAGCTTAAAATAATTAATTATTGAGTAATCAAATTTTTAAAAAAATCTAATCAAAGTTTTTTTCCAAAAAAAAAATTAAAACAACAATATTATGTTAATAAATATAAATCATAGATATCCACTAAACATAATTATAAAAGTAAAAAAAAAAAAAGTTGTGTATACTCTTCATATGTCAAGGCCAAACTCAAACGTGTCATTCACAATCAAAATCATAAGTTTCTGTCCCACTCTATATATATAAATACTTCCCTTGAAATTTATTCAACTTAATTAAATTCATTTTCTGCCAGCTATCTTGATTTCTTTCCTTTTAACTAAAATAGATAGGCTTTTAATACTTCACTTATATAGTCAACAAATTTACTATTCAATAATATTTTCAGTTGATTTACTACCTTTTCCATTCATTTAATTCATTAAAAATTACTAAGTCTCTTTATCAAAATACATCTTTATACAAAAACTTTTTTATTGAAACTTTAATTGCCATCTCATTATTTAAGTAAGACAACACGAGCTCTATCTACCTCATCATCTAGACAACAAAAAACAAGAACATACAGAAATTTCACTTGTTCGAAAAATGGCTTCTCTCAAAGTTCCCGCCACTGTTCCTCTTCCCGAAGAAGACGCTGAGCAACTCTACAAAGCCTTTAAAGGTTTATGTCCTTCTCTATACCCCTTCATTAATCTTTTGGTTATAACTAGTCTAGCATTCGCCTTCTTCGATTGAATCCTCTATCAGTTTGGTTGGTCATAGCGTAATCTATTTCAACTATACCCTCTTATCTGATCGATCATGTGTCTGTATATATTCGTTGATCTATATAGTATATAGATCTAGTTTGGTTTATGGTATGGATTTATTTAATTTGGTTAAAATTACTCCTATCATCAAAAATAATCTATTAGTATTTAATAGACCTTTCAAAAATTGATGAAACGAGATAAATTTTACTAGAATTATATATCTTTTTCAATCTAATACTGATGAATGATTTCAAACATGATTCTGACTCTATTTTTCTTTAATGTAATTGTGAATTTGTCTAATGCAGGATGGGGAACCAATGAGAGGATGATCATATCAATCTTGGCTCACAGAAATGCAACGCAACGTAGTTTCATTCGTGCCGTTTATGCTGCTAACTACAATAAGGATCTTCTCAAGGAATTAGACAGAGAGCTTTCCGGTGACTTTGAGGTTTTAATTTGAGACAACATCTTTATATATTCGTCTTCTTTTGGTTTTAGTCTACTGATCTGTTTAACTATGTTTTCTTTTTTTGTAAACAAAACAGCGAGCTGTGATGTTGTGGACTTTTGAACCAGCGGAGAGAGATGCTTATTTGGCAAAAGAATCTACCAAAATGTTCACCAAAAACAATTGGGTTCTTGTCGAAATCGCTTGTACTAGATCTGCTCTTGAACTCTTTAATGCCAAGCAAGCATACCAAGCCCGCTACAAGACCTCCCTCGAGGAAGACGTCGCATACCACACATCTGGAGACATTCGAAAGGTATTATATAATTAATTATGTGAAAGTTTCATGAGCTTAATTCCATCTGAGATATCCAATAAAATCAAATGTATCTAGTTCATCTATTTTGTATACTAGATGAAATCTCATATGTTTATTGATGTAATTAAGATTCCTAGCTAACAAACTCAGTTCGTATAACTATGTCAAGAATGCATATAAATTTGTGACATATGTTTTTGTTTATGCAGCTCTTGGTACCTCTTGTGAGCACTTTTAGGTACGATGGAGATGAAGTGAACATGACGTTAGCTAGGTCCGAGGCTAAGATACTTCACGAGAAGATCAAGGAAAAGGCTTATGCTGATGATGATCTCATAAGAATCTTGACAACCAGGAGCAAAGCACAAATCAGCGCAACTCTCAATCACTACAAAAACAATTTCGGAACTTCCATGAGCAAATACCTAAAGGAGGATTCGGAAAACGAATACATTCAATTGCTCAAAGCCGTGATCAAATGCTTGACATATCCAGAGAAGTATTTTGAGAAAGTTCTACGTCAAGCCATCAACAAATTGGGAACAGATGAGTGGGGACTAACGAGAGTGGTCACTACACGAGCAGAGTTTGACATGGAACGGATCAAAGAGGAATATATACGTAGAAACAGTGTTCCTCTTGATCGAGCCATTGCTAAAGACACTCATGGTGACTATGAGGATATACTTCTCGCTCTTCTCGGACATGACCATGCTTGAAATAACATTTGCAAGTTTTGTTTAAGAAAAAAAACTAAATTTTATCGCTTTGTGTTTAATAAAACAGTTGTGGTTGGACTTGCAACTTGGTCATGTTAAGAATTTAGTGTCTTCAGTTTCATTTGTCGTCGATGTTTTCAGTTATTTTTTTTTTTAAATCTAAAAATTATAAAACCATATCAAAAATTATTATTGATCTATTTATAATTAATTTAGTATAAACTAATGAGTTATAATTTTCCCCTTAATTATATGGTTTTAAAATTAAAGCTAAACCCATACTTAATACATCTTGTTAAAATGAACAATATTGGTTCTAATGTTTTGTCCGCCATGTGTTATAATCCATGTCCAAATAATGAAATATCCAAATAATGAAATTAATTAAGGAATATGCGTGTATTATATAACAGAAAAAATAAATAAATTAAAAGTTAAATTTCGGTACCTATGTAATCCCATATTTAAGCTGTTTAAAGTGCATTTAAAATCCAGCTTTATGACAAAAACCCAAAACATGATTCTTGTTTTTTCATTTCTGTTCACTGTATACAGCCTGTAATTGTATTAATAAAATCTCTCATTTTACTAATTTACTTAAATTGTTAAGTCTATTTTAAAACAAAATTGATTAATAATTAACAAAATTTGAGATTTCAGTTCATTATTTAAGAAAATGTGCAATTTCCATTTAATATTCAGCTTTATGACAAAAAAATGCAAAACATTATACTTGTTTTATCAATTCTATCCACTGTAGACAGCCTGTATTAATAATTTTTTCCTCTTTTACTGATTTACATAGATTGCTAAATCTAATTTTTAACAAAAATAATTAATAAAATATAAAAAATTGGGATATCATTTCATTATTTAAGACAGTGTGCATGTTCCTCGTCCCACATTTTCTTCGTCTCATCTAGAGAGCTAGAGAAATATTCAGTGGTCGGAGAATGGCGTCTCTCAAAATTCCAGCAAATATTCCTCTTCCCGAAGAAGACTCCGAGCAGCTCCACAAGGCATTCAAAGGTTTTCATGATCCATCCCTTCATTGTTAGATTGATTTAGTAAAAGTTAAATACTAGGCCTTCACATTCATGCTTTGATTGAATCATTTGCATTTTGATATTATTTAATTGGGTTGATTATCAATAGTTCAATCTATTATCATGACAGGTCTGATCTACTGATCTAGCTTGCTGGTTTGGTTGATGACACGTATATAGGTTTAATTTTAAGAAGTGGATGATAAGTTAGCTCTTTTTTATTTCGTTTTTCAAATGATTCTTAGGAAGTCTTAACTTCGTGAAGTTTTGTGGTTATACTCCATTGCATGATTCTTTTGTTACGGTGCAAAATTGTGTGACATATTATTTACTCTTTTGCTGATTTTGGATGCAATTGATTTTATGTTGGAGCGTTTCCTGACCGTTTGGTTTGTAATCGACGATTAGACAACTCTTTTAAACAGATTAACTTGTTGCTTTCGTAACAATTTTTTTATTCAGATTTAAACCCAAAAAAAAAATTCTAATAATCTTCTAAGATTTTTTCAAGCTTGGTTTTTTTTCTACTAGCGAACATCAGCTTTCTTGTATATTTACAGTTAATTTCTAACTGTCGTAAAATTTTGGTTTGGTTTAGTTAGGTTTTGTTACATACTCTCTATCTGACTAAACTTGGGTTTGAAATTTGTTTTTGTGTGGCGCAGGATGGGGAACTAATGAAGGGATGATCATATCAATTTTGGCTCATAGAAACGCAACGCAACGCAGTTTCATTCGTGCCGTTTATGCTGCTAACTACAATAAGGATCTTCTCAAGGAATTAGACGGAGAGCTTTCTGGTGACTTTGAGGTTTGTCAAAACTAAAAGATACAAAATCTATATTTCTTCATCTTATTTTGAACATCTTACTTTGCTTGAAAACAGAGAGTTGTGATGTTGTGGACTCTTGATCCAACGGAGAGAGATGCGTATTTGGCCAATGAATCTACCAAATTGTTCACCAAAAACATTTGGGTCCTAGTTGAAATCGCTTGTACTAGACCTTCTCTTGAGTTTTTCAAGACCAAGCAAGCATACCATGTTCGCTACAAGACCTCTCTCGAGGAAGATGTTGCATACCATACATCTGGAAATATCCGAAAGGTAGTGAAAGATTTATGTATATCATTCTTTAAACCAATTAGTAAGTTTCTGATGATATGTTGTTTTGTTTTGACCACTTGTAAAAATGCAGCTATTGGTTCCTCTTGTGAGCACCTTCAGGTACGATGGAAATGCTGATGAGGTCAACGTGAAGCTGGCTAGATCCGAAGCTAAGACACTTCACAAGAAGATCACTGAGAAGGCTTACACTGATGAAGATCTCATCAGAATCTTGACAACAAGGAGCAAAGCACAGATCAATGCAACACTCAATCACTTCAAGGACAAGTTTGGAAGTTCCATTAACAAGTTTCTCAAAGAAGATTCGAACGATGATTATGTTCAATTACTCAAAACCGCGATCAAATGCTTGACATATCCAGAGAAGTACTTTGAGAAGGTTCTACGTCGAGCCATCAACAGGATGGGAACAGACGAGTGGGCACTTACTAGAGTGGTCACTACAAGAGCAGAGGTCGACCTGGAGCGGATCAAAGAAGAATACTTACGCAGGAACAGTGTTCCTCTTGATCGAGCCATTGCTAATGACACTTCTGGTGACTACAAGGATATGCTTCTCGCCCTTCTTGGACATGACCATGCTTGAAACAACATCATCGTTTCATAGTCTTTTATAAGACAGTTGTTATTTGTTTTTCATTTTCTTTGAACTTTGGTCCTTAGTTTTTACATTTTACTGCAACAACTTATTCTGGTTTCTTTGAATCATCTCTTCTTTAAATTTTATTCTTACAAACTAAATCCCAGCTAACGCACAAGCTACAACAAAAGCTTCATAATCTACGCAGTTACATGTTCTACAATCTTTACACTCACAAAGATCTTCCACTCTCTTAGTGTTCACGATTTTTGAAGCTTGCACTTTTAAAGCTATCTTCAACAAAAGAGGTTTATGCTTATCACAATCTTCCAGAACGTGATCTTTTGTCTCATCCATCACTACAAATCTCTCTATTTCCATCCCATCAGTCTCTATAACCGATTTCCAAAAAATCTTTCCTCTACCCACCAACTCTGATTTCGACCACTTCTTCAAAAACGGCGTCGTTTTCCTTCTCCGTAGTTCGAAAACAACACTTTGTTGCTTCAATTCCTCGACCGCGGTTTCGTTCCCTTGGCACTCCAGACCGAATGATTGGTTCCAGGAAATGACCTCACAGTCTGATCTCGAACGGATCTCTGGAGTGTTTAGTTCAATCTTACTGTTATTCCCTGCATGGAGATAGAACCTAACGAAGAGAGTGGTTGGCGATGACTTGAGCTCTACGTTTCTAGCTTCCACGATTTTCACTTCAAATTTAAGGGAACGAATGTTTTCAACGATACCCATTTGCTTGAAAATTTCGAATCGAACCAAGAATATATTATTTACCAAGGTAATAACAATTAGAGCAAATTTAAGAGCAGTGAGTTCCTTTGTGATGAATATGTGCATGAACAAATTCTCACTAGCTATTTATATAAATCTATGGGGAATGTTCGAGGAAAGTTTACACTAGATTTCCACATTGTACTTATTAAAATATTCTAAATTTCTAATCATGTTTTTAACTTTTTATTTTTTTCTAATCATGTTAGTGAAGGCTTAATATTTTAGAAATTAAAACTCTTGAGCATCTCAAAAGACCAAGGGTCGATTTTAATAATGACTCTTGCCCATAGTTTTGGGAGATAATTAGATAGATACGTAGGATCACCATATAAAGAATTTTTATAATTTGCAAAAAGAAATTAAGGTGTGCCATTTTGAAGACTTGATCATTATTATATTACATTTCGCGTGGACACATCCAATAGCCGAAAGTTGTTTTGGAACAGAGTCAACAGAATCAAATTAAATAAGAACAAATTATTAGTAGATACATTCGATTGCATATATTAAAATGAGTATGGAATTTGACTCAAAAGATATAATTACAAAAAATATTAGCCACGAATCCCATGATCAATTGTAGTCATACAAGATAGACTTTATTACATAAGAAAATCTCCAAAAAAACTCTTATCACACAATTCATTGTTGACAAAAGTTTTGTATACTAATAATATCATCTATTAAATTTTACAAAAACAATTTTAGTTTCAACTGGTTTTAAATTATAGAAAGAACAAATCATTGCTAATAAGCATAGTCATAAACTCATAATCATGCAGAAATTGTGTTTATTTTGATCATCTCAAGGGTAATGGAAATGTCAATTTAGGTTACTTTCGTTACTATTTACTTTTTTATCAAACACTTTCGTTACTATTTAAAAAAATCTAAATCCTAATACTAACTTACAAAACCCAAATCATTATTTTCTATTACAAAATTTAAAAAATACTTGGAATTTGAAAGAAAAAAACGTTTTTACAATACTTACTTGTAGTGGGTTGCTCATAGTTAACCGAGTGAGTGTTTTCTTACATAATATGAAAGGACAGCATTGTTTTAGTTCATATCATCCGTTGGAGTTATCCAAAGGACAGCATTTTTAAACTTAGTGTACCAATTTAGAAAACGTCACTGCAATTTGCAAAAAGACATCAAAACTAAGAAGATCATCTCAAGAGCCTGACGTAAAAAAAAGGTAAATAGTGGCTTGGTACATATCCTCTTTCCTCCAATCAAATTTCACTCTTGTGTCAATATCGACTATGCATATGATCCTCGGTGGACTAAATGCAGATCTTCCATTTTTCAAAACTTTTACTTTACAATATCGCAATCCAATAAGCTAAGACCCACAAAAATTCTCTATCTTTGTACAAATTTTTTATTACTGTATTAGCTAACGTGCGAATATCCATTTAAAATGTTTTTTAATCTACAATCTCGGCCAATCATTGACCCCCAAAAAAAAATATCTCTCTCAATCACAAATCATTTCTTAATATAAGGAAAAAATATTTTTTTACAAATTGGAACTCCTCTTTGTCTCTGAATAAATACACCACAAAATAAAAATAAATAAAATCACTGAAAAAACAAAACAATTGTTCCTTTCTTCTTTACTCCTTCAAAATGGATAAAATTTTACCACAAATCCTACAATCACACAAAACTAAATAAAGAAACGAAAAAAAAAAAAAAAAGTAAAAGAAAACTTACGATATCCATGAAGCAAGTTTCTTGCTTGTAAAAAAGACTCAAACCCATTCAACGTCTTCTCTGTTCTTCAACTTCTTGTAACGACCTTGTTGTGTTTCAAGGTTTCATATTTCATCTTCTGCAAGCTTTATGCTGTATCCATGCCTCATACCTGAACAAATTCATAGATTGTGTCACCAATAAACCATTAACTAATTTGAAATCAAGACAACAATGTGTTGATCATAATCATGCAAGAATCTCACCTTTGGCAGAAGTTTTCTCATTTTTCTCACTCGATTTATCCCGGTTCTTCCACTTCTCACCGTGACCTTCATCTTCCTCCTCCTCCTCCTCATCATCAAGTCCCATATGATCCCTTCCATCATCTCCTATATCACTCTCACTCGCTGTTTCCCATTCCGAATCATCTGTTTCATTTCCATACACTTCCCTCTCTTCACCTTTCCTATGCACACCTCCATGCTTCAATGCCGCTTCTTTAAACAACCAAGCTGCACGCATCTGTTTCTTCACCAACCTCTCTGCGTAATCAGGAACCTTGTTCTGTCTCATGGAGAGATCCGGATCATTCGACTGAGAACATTCGTTGATGAACAGAATCGCATCTAACAAACTCTCTTTAGCTAGACCTAACATATCATAAGCCTGAGCTCTTCTCCAAAGACTCTTAGCATGCCGGTTTACAGGATTGTGCAAGCAAAGCGCACGTGTAGCGTCACTTATAGCAACCAAAGGCTGTTGTAGCAAGAGATGACACTGAGCTCGATTGCTATACAACACTACTCTTTCCTTCTTCGACCTCATTGGGCATAGAGACAAAGCTTCCGAGTACTTTTCCGCTGCACCCGCGATATCTCCTGATGAAAAGAGAGAGTTTCCTTCGAGTTTGACCACTAAAGCTGCTGCTTGTTTGATATGAAGGTCCTCTTTAGGCATACTCTTCTCCCATTTCAGTCTCTGTCGAGAATTTACCGTTTCTTCGATCAATTCCCTTGAACGGTTACCCATTGAGCTGCATTCTTGAAGAACACTCACAATGGAATCTCCAAGTTTCTTGTGATCACCCAAGTTTGTGATCTCTGCAAGATCTACAAGCGTTGGCACCGCCTTATCAATCACCTTGTGAGACGTATTAGGATCTTGAAGCAACCAAAGAAGACATTCAATCGCCATATACTGCCAATCATCAGAAGAACGAGCGATATTACACAAGGCCTCAATCATTCCTGCACATGCAGAGACAGGTCCACGACCTAGTTTATGCTGACAGATTGTTCTAAGCAAACCGATACCAGCAGGCGAGTTCTCATTCACAAGTCCTCCCCACATAACTGGAAGATTCACCAAGAACTCAGGTTTACACAAAGTGGGAAGAAACTCGGGTTTAAAAGCGAAACAGTTTATGAGCTGAAGAGACCAACACTGCAACTGGCTCGCCCATTCCTCTGCTTTTCTCGACTCCATCTCTACACCTCCCATGCCTCGTGTAAGCAGATCACAATGGTAACTCAACCTTCGATCCGGATACTGGTAAAAATGAGAATAAACTATCTCCAACGAACTCATTGCCAACTGTATAGCAAGCTCGAGGATCTCTCCGTGATCCGCAACAGCGGGAAAAGTACTCGGGTAAGTAGCTAAATGCCCTAAAGCACGAACCGCCACTCTCTGTTCAACCCAAGTAAGCCTACCTCTTAAAAGCTCAACAAGTGGAGGAATCACACCAGCTTCTACAGCTCTCTCAGCAAACTCTTCCATGTTCATAGTGTAAGACCCGATAATGTGAGCCGCGTAGTAAGGAATGTATATGTTCTGGTCATGAGATAGCCAACGCCGGTTTTTAAGTCCTTTCCATATCAAAGCAGACATACACTCAAAGATTCCAAGCTCAATGAACTCAGGATCATTAGGATGAGCCATTGCTGTGTTCCAGAGACCACTAATGGGAAGAACTTGACCATCATCGTCTTGAGAAGGAAGATCTCTAAAGAATTTGAGAATGCAGGATCTTCGTTTACTCGGGTTTCCTTCTTTCATTACACAGAAGAAACATCCTGGATAAGGACACTCTTGTGAGGAAGCTTTATCCATTGACAAACAAAAACCAAAACTTGCTTCTGCTTCCTTGATGTTGCTATCACTCAATTAGTCTATAACACCAAACACCAAAAACATATCACTTTAGTTGAAAATGAATAAATTTATAATATGTTACTACTTGCCAAGTCAAAATCCTGAAAACGAAAGGCGAAATTGGATCTTACAAAAGAAACTGAGTGGTCCTAATTTTTGAAAAATCCTAGAGGGAAACAAAGAGACAGCTGAAATATAGACAAAATGAACTTGTAAATTTTCACAATCGAACACAACAAATAAATTCCGCAACTAAAAGACAACATTGCTCGAATCAATTAGATCTCTGGGGACATGAAGGACAACATATATCAAACAGTGGAGATTCTTGATGTGTCTAACAGTAAGATCTAAAGTACCAAAAACACTTCAAATCAGCTAATTGAGTATAAGAACCCAAACCCAGTAGAGAGAAATAGGATTCTAGACACTTTACAATGAAAGCACGAATCTTTCGAGAAACCCATAAAATAAAAAGAATAAAAATCCAGTCTTGTATACGTTACAACAAACAACAAAAAGAGAAAGTTTTTATCTTTCTTTTGCTTGCTGAATTTTGACTCTGAGAGAAAAAAGGCTAAGAAGAAAAAGAAGATACCTAGAATTAGGAAATTGGCAAAGTAACCCTACAAAAACAGCTATTTCTTCGATCTTTGCAACTAACTGAAGAATCTGTACAGTTGCATTTAGGTCACGATTCTTCTGGTTTCTCTTCTTCAGTCCGACATTGGAAGTGACTTCAACGATGAAGAAGAGAGAGAGTTGGATCTTCTCTTGTGTATAAAAGTTTGGGAGAGAAAGAAGAGTAAAGTTCAATTATCAGAACCCAAAATTGGAAATAACTCCAATATACTGACGCGCCTGCCTCTTGTTCTGTCGGAATCCGGTTTAAGTCCGGTTCGGTATTAACTAAGTCTAATGTTTTTACCAAATTAATACTCCACATTAATTTTATTATGGGATTTGCAAATTAAGAAAGCGAATAATCATTCAATACTCATTAATATTTTTCCTTACAAAAACAAAAATCAGTAATTTTCCTTTTACTCTGTTCTTGTAAATGTTATCTACCGGTATATTTCACTTCAGTACTTTTCTTTTACAAAAATTATAACTATGACCCCATCTTCCTATAATTGAAGTATGGAACCCTATTGTCAATAACAACCCAAATCATCATCATTTGACTCTGTTCTTAACTCTCATTCTGATGCTGCTTAAGCAAATAAGCCTCATCGTGTTCTTCAGCTCCAAAACACTTCACTTCGATCTCATCTTCCTCTTCATTGAGTTGTTGCATCTCTGACTCGATCAAGGCTTGCATTTTTGCTCTGTCTCGGTCCCTCGGGTATGTGCAATATAGGAACGAGTAGATTGTGCAACAGATCACCATCGGGATCCCAATCGATGTGTATAATGCTTTAGCGAGCGATGCTGCGTTCGCTCTATCTGTATCAATCTTGACCGAGCTTGTGGATCCTTCCGGGATTGGTTTATATCCATAGATGTTCTGAGCAAGCATCCCTACTATAGGAGGAGCAAAAGAAGCTAGAATCGACTCGAATGATCTGTCTAACGCGTAGATGCTCGTTCGTGCTCTCTCAGGAACTATCTCTGCAAATATTGGACTGTATAAAACCATTTCAAGTAGATGCTTCCGGAAGTAAAGAAAAGCCAAAATATTTTGAATATGATTGAAATATATAAGTATTAAACTTACCCGTTTGTAGCTGCACCGTTCCATGAGATGCATAATCCCATGATGACAAGAACCAGACCGTGGCTAAAGGCCGTGGAGGGATCATCAGGTAATCCGATAAGCAAAATCGCAGCTAAAGGAATTGCCGAGCCAGAGCTTACCTGAGAGAGGAAAATCCTACCGCCATTTGGGAACTTCTTGGCGAGAGTATCTCCCATGTATCCTCCAAACAAACCTCCAAGAGAGCAAGAAATGGTGAAAAGAGTCACGAGAACCGCGGTTGTTTTGTGGGAGAAACCAATGAGTTCTAGCCACAATGGTGCAAAAGCCAAAGCTGACCAAGGGAAAGAACCCGAAACTCCCTGAGCGACAAAGATTTGGAAAGACGGAATCTTTATCACCATCTTAGCTTCTTTCAATAGATCTCTTATGTCTGACCAGAAAGGTTTGTCTTTGACATGTTTTGTGATCTTTCTGTCGCTGTAGTGAGGATCTGTTGCGAAGAGACGGACCAAAATGCCTACTATCACGCTAACGACTGCTACCAAAAGGAAAGCGATTCTCCATCCAGCGACACCATTGAAAGATTTTGAGGCAAAGAGGATGGAACATACATAGCCAAGTATGGAACCAATGTTTGATGTGAATCCTAACCACCCAAATGCCATCCCACGGTTATAGTCATCAGTTGAGTCAGCGACTAGGGACTGAATCGCGGGTGTCACAATGGCTAGCCCTATCCCGTTCAAGCCTCTTGATACTGCCACCTAGTTTCAACCAGCAAACATATATAGGAACAATGTAAAATCCATTCGATTCACCTTTGTGACAAATGAAACTTGCAATGAGTTCATAATCATTGCAATGAAATTGAAGCAATCCCCTGAAGAACACAATGACACAGTCTTAAGTTCTAATGCCTTCACATAAGAACAAAAAAATCTCAACATCAAAACAAAACAAAACAAAACAAAAGGATTACTAAGTCCAGCCATTCAAAATCAATGTCTAATCGCCTAAACTGAAAGTTTTCTAGATCAACTCCTAAAGCTCCAGACTTTTTTCTACCCAAATCAACAGATTCTCGAACAGATCTGATTTGAGTTTATTCTAGAACAGAGCAAAAAGGGAAAAGAATTTAAACCTGGAAGAAAGTAGTGGAGACGGCGACGAGGAAAGTGGCAGTGGCCCAGAGGAAAGCACCGAGAGCGATGACGTGAGCTCGGTTATGTCTAGAAGACAAGTAAGCGGCTAAAGGGTAACAAGAAGACTGAACAATAGAGCGGAACAGAGTTAATGTTCCAAGAGCTGTGGGATCCACGTGTAGAGCATCTCCAACTTCTTTGTAAACTCCTGGAAGCAGAGACTCATCGGCTCTCTCCATGATTCCGGCGAGATACACCAGAACTAATGTTAAAGTCTCCGACTTCATCGCTTCTCACCGCGGCGGGATCGAACAGAGGGGGATTTGGTTCTCACTTGCTTCAACGGCAAGAGAAAAACTGAAGTCGTCAAGGTTGACGAAGCAGATGAATATACGCGGTCCAGATGGATACTATGACACGTGGACGTATGTGATTTCATAAAGCATACGACGTGGATCCCGTATATTTGTGATCTGATGAAATTGATTCATAAGACATGATTAAAAATAGTCTTACAAGAATTTAGGAGAATCTTGTTTGTTTCCTGTATTTTGCATTTTGCCAATGTTATTACCTAACTGAATTTTGTCTTTTACATATAAATTTTCATTCTAAGAACATATATATTTCCCTTTTTGTGTGTTTCTTGTGTTTCTCAAATTTTATCATTGTTGGTTTTTCTTACCTATATCTGCTTGTTTTATGTAGTAATTACTGTTTAGTTATATTAGTACATTTTCAATTAATAAATTAATTCAAGATTATAATTCTATTTTTTGTGAATATTTTATCCACATGTTGGCATGTTATGTAAATTTGATTCTATCAATAATAATTGTTTTTACACTGAAATTATAACTCAATCTTAAATTAAATGGTAATAAATTATAGAGTTAAAAAATTACTTATAATTTACATTTTCTGGAAAAAAAATAAAACTAAAACTAAACCATGTTTGAATATTATCGGATTTTATAAAGAATATCAATAGACAGTATTTAATTTCTTACTATTCATTATTTGAAAAGTTGAAATAATTTTACAATGATTAAATATACCCTTTTTAACTAATACTAAATCATATGAAGAGTTATTAGAAAAGAAACTTTATGTGTTGGGTTTAAGACCCGATGCCCATTTGTTTTTGTTGAATAGACCAATCATATTGGGCTTAGAGTCCATAAAACTCTTAATTAGCTCTTACACTTATAGTGGACTACTAATATGTGATTTGAAAATTTGAAATCACTGATTTCTCTATCTTTTTGGGTTTTAGTCACAAAAGTCAGAAACTCATTGTTATTAACTTATTATGAAATTTATTCAATTCATATATCAAAAACAAATGCTTCTAAGTTCTAACTTTGTTAAATATAATTATAATCGATATTTTTTTAAACATTATGAGTATAAATCTATGTTATTTCAGAATCATATAGTAATTATATACTGTACTATTTAATGGAAACAGTATCAGCCAAATTTATTTGAAGAAATCGTTTCTTTGGCTTTTTGCAATGTCACAAACGTGGGAAGCAAAGTTGACCAACTTTGCTTGTGTGGGTTAATTGGTGTTGACCAACTTCGTCCAATGCTTTCTCTTACCGAATGATCGATCACCACTCACTCATTA
Organism: Arabidopsis thaliana; assembly: GCF_000001735.4. Lineage (NCBI taxonomy): Eukaryota > Viridiplantae > Streptophyta > Magnoliopsida > Brassicales > Brassicaceae > Arabidopsis > Arabidopsis thaliana. Next base: position 3,197,858 of record NC_003076.8, on the reverse strand, counting down.
CAAACTTGTCCAAATTTTAAGAAGAAAAACAACACGGACACATACACACACAATCAACGATACCAAATGCAATATGATTTTGATAAAATTAATTATTTTAAAAGACAAAAGAAAAGGATTAACTTAAACATCATGATAACGTCTTAAGAGCTAGGTCCATGGCATCCATTTTAATATCTTAAGAGTTAGTTAGCATCACGCATACATATTGACCGAAAAAGGAAGGAAATATCCATTGGACCACAAACGCAACTTGAAGTGTTATACTTAGTGTTTTTGTCTTTGAGAATTGTTAATTAGTGTTTCAAAACTAACACTCTTTACTAACTTTTAAATAAGAGTAATGAATAAACACAGACATAAGCAAATCAACTTTATCATCAAGTCTAATCAGATTCAGTGAACCTAGACGCATATATTGAAGCTGTGAAGAATCAAGAAAAGTTTGTGAATAATAATAACAGTAGTGCCCATTAACTTCAATAATTAAAAGTTTAAAAGTGGGATTAAACTATTTAAATTGGAAAACATCATTAGCCCTCCCAATATAACTTCTCTCTCTTGACTTTTCCAATTTGACATCAGTACTAGTGTACTACTACTAATCAGTACGCTATAAAGTCCTTCCACTAATTTGATTCACCAAATACGTAATTACTTTTGTTCAACAAGATACATTGAACCTAGACATATATTTTTTTCCCCAAATCGGTTTCTAGAATTTTCAATACAAAAATACCCCAAAAAATATATCCCTGATTCTATATAACATTTCAACAATCATACAAAACACCAATAATTCTCAAACTTACATATATTATACATTATTTCCAAATCTATCGAGTTACAAACACACCCATCGATCCTCACATTATAGTTTGCATGACTTTATTCAGTCACGACCAAGCACTCTATTACACATACGTACTTAAATATTAATCATGATCATGCACGCATCACATTATTTAAATCACAACAACTCACATAAATTCATCACATGCAATAACCCGTAACACAACTGGTCCTTTGAAAACTGTTTCTTAAACTTTTAATCCAAAGCAAGCATCAAGAGCTTCGCCGATCGTCAAGTAAACTTTGCCACCGATTCTGTCGACGAACTTTGCTTGATTCAGCTTGTGGATTACTTGCCATTTCGGGTTAACGATCACTAGCTGCAAAACAAATATTCAAAATGATATATATATATATATATATATATATATATATATATATATATATCTCCGTTCCCATAATTCTTAAGTTTTAATAAATGAGAAAGGGCGATTAAAATATAACGTAGATGAATGTAACTTAATTACCTCAACACCAGTTTTGATTAATTTGTTATGCAGTTCCAGCAAAGCAGTAATCCCCGATGTATCGACGTTGATCAAACCTGTCAATAAATACGAGAAAGGTTAAACACAAGAAAAGTTATACAGATATATAAATTCAAATCTTTATTTTTCCTTATTGTGGCTATATTTTCGAAAATCAACCCCCCCCCCCAATAAAAAAACCTCTATATAATGAATTATTTTCATATTACTGATTATTGTTAAAAATAATGTGGGTTTTCATTTTAAAAATAATTATTTTCAACTATATAAAAATAATTATTTTCATTTTAAACTATATACTTTAAAAACAACTCCATTATTGCATATGATTCCACTTACTTGACATATCAAGGACTACAAAGAGGATCTTTCTCTTGGCATTGCTCTTTGTGTTTTCTTCTTCTTCTTCCTCATCGACCCATCCCATAATCCTATAGACAAGCATACATGATTAGATTCATATATTTCATTTTATCAAATATAAATCAATTCTTAAACTGTGTAATTAAAATGTAGTTTATATATATTCGTACCTTTCCTCAATTGAACTGGCATTGGCAAAGCACAACAATGCAGACTTGACACGAAAAATCAACACTCCGGGAGTCTTAACCGTCATAGGATATTGATTAGTATCTGTAAAAGTATCGGTCCCGGGCATTCTTCCAAGCGTTTCTATCCCTGGACGAATTGATATGAGTATGATCTTGGCAAACGAAATAACCACCTAGCAACATAGAAGCACACAAATCAATTAAACTCATCTGTAAATATAACCAAAACGTACGCTTCTAATTTATTTTCATAAACTTAAACTTGTGTGTCAAGTAACTTTACACCTAATGTATTATACGTACCGCGACAAGAAGTCCGATCTCAACGGAAGCGAACAAAACACCAAAGAAAGCTCCAATGAGAGCAAGAAAATCGAATTTATCGACTTTCCAAATGTGAATAGCCTCGTTAATGTTGATTAGTCCCGGAAGTGCTGAGAGAATTATTGAAGCGAGGATGGCGATTGGAGTATAGTAGAGAAGCCTCGTTAGACACTCGAGTGCTACAAACACCGTAACCGCCATAACAATGTTGGACATTGCTGTCTCACATCCTGCCGCAAAATTCACGGCCGTCCGAGAGAATGAACCTAAATTACAAAAAGAAATATACTTTTTAGGTTGTCACTTCATAACATATATAGTTTACATAAATACATTTACGTTTACCTATCTTATATATAATTAAAAATGTACATAAAACATATTTTGAGTCATATGTCATAACCACTAATTAAAAACAGTAATCAAATTGAATTCATCAACCAAAAATGACTTTTATACGTAGGACTTCACACTCCACCCAAAAAAGTGGTCCATAAGTTAATTTATAGTCCGATGGTGACATATATTCTTCGTAAATAAATGATTAGTTAATCAGCTAGCTAATTACCAGTAGCAGCGTAACAAGATGTGAAGGAACCGAGAACATTCATAAATCCAATGGCCACCATTTCTTTGTTTCCATCGAGTCTGTACCCTTTTATTCCGGCGAACGACCTCCCCACCGCAATCGCCTCCTAAGAAAGAAAAAACATAATTAATTAAACTATAAAATTTAAAATATTGTTCAAATGCAAAATTGGTTAATGATACTTACGGTTAGAGCAACAATGGCAATGATTAATCCGATTTTAGCGATTTGTCCGAGATGAGGAGTATTAAAGTCGAGATCCTGAATGGACATTGGATTAAGACCTCCTTTGATGTGCCTCACTGTCTTCACACCATGCTCGTCGGCTTTAGTCAGAAACACCATTAGTGTTGACACTACCACGGCGATCAACGGAGCTATTGCCGGTAGCCAAAACAGCTTCTTATACTTCTTCCCCTAATATGTACATGATTCATTGCTAACTTCAGCTCATTGTCTAACACTTTTAATCTCAGAAAATCTCCTAGGATTATGTTTACCAATTTACCAAATTTGATTATTTGAAAAACTAGAACAAAATAGATATTTACAAAGTTTTTTGTTCTACTATAAAAAATAAATACTTTAACATGTTGAACACGTTAGATTCGCGTATAAAACAATCATTATTCTTAACATATTATATATCATTATTGCTAATTGATTTTTATTTTATTTTCTAAACTATGAACTTTATATAGTATTTAAAAGTAGGATTTAGTGATAGTCAGCTGAATGAACCAAACGAATCACTTACGATGAAGCGAGTAATAAGGATAAAACTGAGGAAAGAACATCCGAGGATGAAAGTGTGAGGGCTCCATTGTTGTTGACAAGATCTCCAGACAGCTCGAAGAACAGAGACAATGTCAGTGTTGGTGGTGAAGTTAGTGATACCAAGCAAACCTTTAAGCTGTTGGAGTCCAATTACAATGGCTGCACCACCCATGAACCCAACTATGGCTGCGTGCGACAGAAAATCCACCAGAAACCCTAACCTGAATAAACCGAAAGAAGCTTGGAAGATCCCGGCGAAGAAGGTTGTGGTTAGGACCAGTTTCTTGTATCCCAAGGGATCTGTTTCTGGATCGATGAGTTTCTGCAACATTGAAGATATAAGAAGAGATACTACAGCCACCGGTCCGATTGCTATCTCTCTTGATGTCCCCATCAATGCATATATCAATGGTGGTACCACACTCGTATCTGTAAAAGTGTAACGCTCCATGTTATTAAAAACTATAATTTTATTTGAAGGAAAAAAAAAATCATCATTTCAATATGTAAAATAAACTTACATAGGCCATATTGAGGATCAAGCTTTGCAAGAGTTGCATAACCAATGCTCTACACACAAAAAAAAAAAATGAATTTCAGAAGATCTTTAAACGGATCAAAATAGTATTTTTAAGTTTTGTGTATATAATATACCTGCGGAATGCAGAGGCTAGCGAGGGTTAAACCAGCCATGAGATCGTTCTTGAACATGGTGAGTTTATAGTTTCTGCACCAACCGAAGATTGGGAAAATGGCTTGGAGGACAGAGAGGATTTGTTTTGGGAAAGGCTGTTTTTGAAGTGACTTGAACTTTTTGGCTTTGGTTAGGAAAGAGCCTTTGACTTGTCTTTTGAGCTCATGCCACGGGCTAGGTGGTTCAGGACAGTCAAGCAGCCACTTTGACCGGTCAGGCTGGTCTTGACCGGCTTGTGCGGCTGCAGATGAACCTGAGTTGGCCATGGCCATCTGGATCATGTGTGTTGAATTTGAAGTGTTTGGGAGAACTTGATGTGAGAGAGATTCAAAACTCTCTGAATCTCTCTCTTTCATCTTCTTCTCGAGTTTTGACGTTGTGTGGAAGTTTAACTATGAAGAAGCTTTGATTGAGCATTCAAAGTGTGTGTGGATGCTGAAATGAATTGACTGCTTCCCTAATGTTATATACACATGAGTTAGTGGAATCTCATGGTGTCCATTTTTTTGTTAATTTAAACTAAAAGCACAAAAAAAAAAAGTGTTTTCTTTTCTGAAGAAAAAAACACACTTTAATGAATATAAAATGTCAGGGATGTACAAAATCTTGTGAGGTAACTACATTATCCGTTCCAAGCGTTTTCAAATTACAGTGTATATCCAAAGTTTTAGTTTCGATATATGTGAAAAATTAGGGTCTTCATGCAGATAACTAAAAAAATGGTTCGAGTACTACTAATACATAATCCTAAATAATTATTTATTTTAAGTAATTTTTAATCAACATTTTATGAGAATATTATTTTTATCGTTCACGTTGGTTAGTAAAATTATATATACAAATAAATTTTGTATAAAATCACAAGTTTATTATGATATAATTTTGTTCAGAAATTATTATTAAAGGTGAAAAAGGACTATCATTATACCCATTTTATGGATTTTTCGGGAAACTCGATATATATGTACGAAAATATGAATATCTTAAATTTTTTTAGGATATTGATCTATATGTAAAAAGAGCACATCCCTAATTAGAAAATTTGCGTCTTTGAGAAATGACGTGGTAGACTGGTAGGTGAACATGAAATGGAGCCTCAAACACAGTTTCTCTTATCTACGCATTTTATGATCGAAAGGGAAAATTATTTTATTTTATTTTTTCGGTATCAAAAAGATATTTTATTTTATTTTTTTTCGTGAAGATATTTGTTTTGTTAACGTAAGTGAAAACATATTTTATGAGGTTTAACAAGCTAAACACGACTACAAAAAAAATGAACTACTTAATGTGGTTTATAGATTGACATTATTGGTTAGACTTTTGGATAGCCCAATGATGTTACATGTGATGGGTTTTGAAAGTGAAGTGGTTATGCCACAGCCAATAGATGAAATGTCTTTGTCCTGGTCGGACCAAGTGGAGAGGACACTATATGTGTGCCTCGAACTTCATGTGTCCAACCAAAGTCAAAGCCCTCTAGATTTTTATTGCACACGTATAGATGTATATATATGAATGTGTATATTTTTTCAGGTATCATGTATAATAAGATGATGACAGAACAACGACGTTAGTATAATTTAGTGCGTTACATGTTTTTTTGGTTAAAATGAAAAAAAATAGACTCAAAAAGAAATGTTTTTACAAAAGGGTTTAGCGAGGAGAAACATATAAAATGGAAGACAACCTAAAACCACACAAAAAAAAAAAAAAAAAAAAAAAAGATGGAAGACAGCCGCATGATGTTGGCGTATGGAATAAGCATGGACATACTTTCCTACTAAATGATAATAATAGTTAATTATATATTTTTTCTTAATTGAAGATGAAACGTATTTTATGTTATTTCCCTTCTTTTATAAATAGAAAAATTTCATAACCATTCAAATTTTCATCCTAAACTTTTTCTTTTTTCTACATCTTAAGGAAAGTCAAAATTTATAAGCACTAAAATAGCTAGAAAAAGACTATCGAATAGTTGACAAAACAACCAAAAAATGAAATGAAACTATTGAATAAAATTGACATACGAAACAACCAACTGAATTTCACTACACGGATACATAATTGGGCCCTGACCCACCCCGTATGCTTTATTATTTGGATAAGTTTATATAGGTTTTGTTCCTCTCCAATTGTTAGGTTTTTTTCTTCTGATTTATTAAGTTTTCATGAAAAATAAAGCTGATTCCAACTTTTGTGTTATTATCACTATGATGAATTAATATTCTTTATAAAAAAAATAGTTTGAAAGAGGGAAAAAAAAAAGCCAATCCATTGCGATAGATAGAGCCCAATTTCCGAACCAAAAAGAGAGATACTGTATATGGTAAGAAAAAAAAAATCAAAAATTAACGTCCACGTGGACTTGTATTTATATTTGAGGAGTGTTAGTTGTCAGCAACACTCACCTAATTTTCAACCCTAGACAAAACACGTTTCCATTACTCTCGCATCTGTAATTCAGTCACGTGCACGGTAGATCCTGAAGATACTACTACGAAAGTTATATGGGCTATTAATGATTTAATTAGAAAGCCCATATAAAAATCCCTTTCGATTTGGGCTTTCGTATTGTTAGCGCATTGGAGTGTCTTTTCATTCGTATCACTGATCTTTAAAGGTTAACTTATCTACATGTTGAGTTAGTCACAGCCACCGTACGAAGAAATCTTCCCCGTCCATTGCATGACCACGCTTAGCTATGATAGACACTAACCAATCACGTTCACTTTTTGATGTTACACTGACACTGACGTACTGTCACATGTATGAAGTTTGAAAAGTTCTTCTCTACAAGAAAAACATAACATTGTATTCCACCAATATCATCTTTAGGAATTGTTTATTTTCTATAGAAATGGACGAGACGTGTAACAGAAATAACTGAAATTGGAAATATCGAAATTTCAATATCAAATAGGCCAATTATATGGGTGTTCTGTCATGATGTTGCAATCCCTTACAGTTGAACAACACAAAAGTCAAAACTATAAGAAAGATAAAATTAACCAGATAAGAGTTTCTCTTTTGAACACATTTTATAGAAATGAATCTTTTTACACTTTCCATAATCCCATAAATTGTGAATAATAATCATATCATAGAGTTTTTATTACCATTAATTTCTAGTCAACTAACTTTAAATTTTAACAGTTTCCATTTCAAGTAATCTAATAAAAAATATTTACATTAAGTAATATAATCGTTTTACACTTGTCATAATCCCATACTGTAATATACTGTAAAGTTGGTAACCAAATAAAAATATTTTAGTGTCCAATCCCGTCTATAAAACACGACCATGGTCTCTCAAATCTCAATGCATTCAGAAGCACTCGAGCAAACATAATATATCTCTCTCTTCCTCTCTCTCTCAAGCATCAATTAATTCTCAAAGTCTTCCTTAGGCAAAAATGTTCATCGAAAGCTTCAAGGTTGAATCTCCGAACGTGAAGTACACCGAGAATGAGATCCACTCAGTGTACGACTACCAAACCACTGAGCTTGTTCATGAGAACAAAAACGGTGCTTTTCAATGGACTGTGAAGCCAAAGACTGTGAAGTATGAGTTTAAGACCGACACTCATGTTCCCAAACTTGGGTCAGTCATCTTATTCTCTAAAATCATTTTAATGTTAGATAAAATATTTTTTTCCTTTTTCAGTTAAAATACTTTTTAATAGATTTACAATTCATTATTTGATTAACGCAGTTTTTGCTTTGTCTGATTAAATTTTGGCAGAGTAATGCTCGTTGGTTGGGGAGGCAACAATGGTTCTACACTTACCGCTGGTGTTATCGCCAATCGTGAGTAAGTAAAATATTTTTTCTTCTTAATTGTTTGTTATAATAAACTGTTTCAAAAGGGAATAAAGTTGTGTGTCCTATGGTGTGTGGGATTATAATATATTCATATTCCCGCAATTGGATATTGAATAATGAGCAAGTTGAATATGTTCTTATATAATGAAACAAAAAATGGTGGCAGGGGAATATCTTGGGCTACAAAGGAGAAAGTGCAACAAGCTAATTATTTCGGGTCATTAACCCAAGCATCTTCTATTCGGGTCGGGTCATTTAATGGTGAAGAAATCTATGCTCCTTTCAAAAGTCTTCTCCCCATGGTACATTATACTTATTTAACTATTGTTGAATGTGACTTACAAAAGTAGAAAACAAGATCTCTTTTTTATACTTTTTTTAATTAGTGGATATTTTGGTCGGCAAATTAAACTTTGAAAAACATCAGTAAATAGAGAAAATAATAAATGATTAATGGGTTATGAAAATGATAGGTGAATCCGGAAGAAATTGTGTTTGGAGGATGGGACATAAGTGACATGAACTTAGCAGACGCAATGGCACGAGCCAAGGTCCTAGACATCGACCTTCAAAAGCAGATGCGTCCGTTCATGGAACACATGGTTCCACTCCCCGGAATCTTCGACCCAGATTTCATCGCAGCTAACCAAGGGTCACGTGCTAACCACGTGATCAAAGGCACCAAGAAACAACAACTCGAACAAGTCATCAAGGACATCAGGTAACACAACGTCTTTACTATTGTAATAAAATATTCTAAGGTAACATAACGGTTTATGTTTATTAGCAAATTAAATGTAAATTTTCTCTCTGCTATAAAATTTCCAAAATTCATTAGATGTATCATGATCGTAATTTTTACAAGACAATTTGATAATGAAAATTTTAAAAATAATTAGGGAGTTCAAAGAGAAAAACAAAGTGGATAAAGTGGTGGTACTGTGGACGGCAAACACAGAAAGATACAGCAATGTGGTGGTTGGTCTTAACGACACGACGGAGAATCTCATGTCATCTTTGGACAAGGATGAGGCTGAGATTTCTCCTTCTACACTTTACGCCATTGCTTGTGTTCTTGAGAACGTTCCTTTTATCAATGGAAGTCCACAAAACACTTTTGTCCCTGGTAACTAAATTAAACTATATCTAGATAGTATTAATGACCTTCAATTTTCTATAGTAATCACATTTTGCTTATATTATACAGGGCTTATTGAATTAGCCATAAAGAGAAACTGCTTGATCGGTGGTGATGACTTCAAGAGTGGTCAGACCAAGATGAAGTCTGTCCTCGTCGATTTCCTTGTTGGCGCCGGAATCAAAGTACTTAATCCTAAATAAGTATCCTAATTAAATTTATTTTATATGGTAACGTTACAAAACGAAATTAATTGCATTTATCTATATGTATAGCCGACGTCGATTGTCAGTTACAACCATCTTGGGAACAACGACGGCATGAACTTGTCAGCACCTCAAACATTCCGGTCAAAGGAGATATCGAAGAGCAATGTCGTGGACGATATGGTTGGTAGCAACGGAATTTTGTACGAGCCTGGTGAACACCCTGACCACGTTGTGGTCATTAAGGTGATTAATTTTACTATTAATTATAATTATCCAATCTAACAAATCACATTAACATAAATTATACTATTGGATGGTGTTGCAGTATGTGCCATGTGTAGGAGACAGCAAGAGAGCAATGGATGAATACACATCAGAGATATTCATGGGAGGGAAGAACACGATTGTGATGCACAACACTTGTGAAGACTCTCTCTTGGCTGCTCCAATTATTTTGGACCTTGTTCTTCTTGCTGAGCTCACTACTCGGATCCAGTTCATGAGTGAAAACGAGGTTTGCTATTATTTGCAAAATCGTTAGATAGTTCAATGTTTATCCAAATTGATTTAGTTGTGAGCTTGATTTTCTTGGTTTCTTGCAGGGAAAGTTTCATTCTTTCCATCCGGTGGCTACTCTCCTAAGTTACCTCTCAAAGGCACCACTGGTAAGCAAAACCGAAGCAAAACATTGTGCCGTTTTTCAATCCTAGCGACTTCCTTTAACATCACTTTCATTCAATGAATGCAGGTTCCTCCTGGCACGCCAGTTGTTAATGCTTTGTCGAAACAGCGTGCAATGCTTGAGAACGTACTCAGAGCTTGTGTTGGACTTGCTCCTGAGAACAACATGATTCTCGAGTACAAGTGATCAAAGAGACCAATTCAAGACCCCCTTTCTTAGCTATGTTGCTTTCTATGTTTAATAAATAATTACATTTCTAAAATGTAAGTGTTCTTTTCTTTGTCTTTCTCTCATTTACAAATGTCATCTATGTGGTTTCGTTATCTTCCCCAGCCAAATATGTAATGGTATCTCGCGCTGAATTGGGATTGTCTTTCATCTCATTTCAAACTATAATATATATTTGGGTCATCTAGTTATTAAAACTGAAGTTGCTTTTTTAATATAATCATAATGTGCAAACAAACATCATAAATTGAAGATAGAAATGAGACTCAACTTAGGATGTGACAACTAATTAGCAGCCACAAGGCCCATATGAAGAAGAAAGAAACAAAGGCGTGATCACTCTTCTTTTCCCATAGCCATCAAGAACTCTCCTTCACATACCACAGAGTTCCCTACATATGCTTTCCCTTCCATTTTCGCTATCCCAAACCGCTTCTGCAACTTCACAAGTGTCATCCTCATCACCAGCGTATCACCTGCAATCACTGGCTTCCTGAATCTGACTTTGTCGATTCCAGCAAAGAAGAAGTTGCTTCTAGATCCGCCAACTTCTGGTTGTAGCATCACTATACCTCCCACTTGAGCCATTGCCTGTAGAACCAAAACATATACCATACCACTTAGTAGTGTTGTTATGATGTGTAAAACTCAGCAACTCTATGAATAAACTATATGTAGCTCTTATTAACTGCAACAACACATAAGGAGCCTCCTAACAATTCATTCCACATACATTTGGGATAGAAATTACTAGTTTTATCACAGCATAAAGCTATGATCCAAGAATCCTTTAGAACAACTTATCTTAATCTTAAATCAAGTCCCTTTCTTAAATTTCGAGCTTCGGAGATCTCTATTAACCGACCCTTAACTGAAACTTAAACCAAAAGCCTTCACCTGTACTTCCCTCAAAACTTGAACACAAATTTCACCCTCACTCTATTCCCCAAAATCACAATTCAAAACCAACTAATCAACTAAGCAATCAAGAAACAGAGCAAAAAGTAAATGTCTAGGCTCAAAAAGCTTCTCTTTTAACTATAAATATATGCAAACAGATTGAACTTTTGGAGTAAGAAGAGAGAATAGGGCAAATGCAAATTACCTCAACCATGAGAACTCCAGGCATTATAGGTCTCTCAGGGAAATGCCCAGGAAAGAAATTGTCATTAATGGTAACGTTTTTAATAGCTACCGCAGATACACCAGCTGTGTACTCTATCACTCTATCAACTAACAGAAATGGGAATCTACACAACAAGATTCAGATTTGAGAAACTGGATCACAACAATGCAAACTTCAGCTGTAAAAAGAACAATGCTTTAATAAAATTATCACCTGTGAGGCAAAATCTCTTGTATCTTATTGATGTCCATCACTGTCGGAAACGCCTCATACCCTGACACAATTAAAGATTAACAATTTATAAAAGTTGAAACTTGATTTGAAAATCAGAGTGCAATAAGAGGGAAATTACTTAGTTCGATTGGGATCTCTTTCTCTGCGGTGCTCTTTGATTCATCAGTTGAGCATAAGACGAGTGAGCTGGATCTTCGTTTGGGACGAAACGCGACGGAGCTGGATCTAAGCAACGGTGGAGATAGGGACTGATGAAGAGGAATAGCTGCAAGATTTCGCGACGGGGATACTGTGAAAACGGAGCTTGAAGCAGCCATTGCCGATTCGATCTCGATACAGAGAGAAAGAGACGGAGAATTCGAAGGGAGGAGTTTTCAAAGAGCTTCCAACGGAAACAATGGTGGATTTGGTGGGTGAAGAAAATGGGATGATTATATGGGCCTTTTTGTTGTTTAGGCCTGAGTTGGGCTTTTTTAGGCCCAATTAATTATTTTCCTAATTGGAAATGGATTCTTATATGGGCCTTTCTTTTAGATAAACATCTAAGCCCATTAGATATAATTTTCACCTACTTTTTTGTTGTCTTGTATCAGATTCGTATCATTCAGCTAGTATTTCTAATATGGAAGGTTAAAAATGCAGAAACCGTATTTGGTAACCGTTGGTTACAAGTTACAACATGTAGCTGCAACTACCCCCTACGCCTACAATATATAGCTGCAACTACGAATACAAACTTATAAATTTACTATTCAACTAAAATACAAGGCACTTTATTACTATTATTATTCAACTCATATTTAAAAATAGTAAAAGATCAATACATTACAACAACTACTGCAATCTAATAAAAGTCGAATACATCTAATCATTGCGTTGGAGAGACGGAGAAGTTTAGGAGATGCTATAACAGTATTATATCATTTTAAGCCAAATGCATATATGTATTTCATTTATGTAGATGGACGTTTTTTGTATATTATAAAGAACGATGGTATTATCATGCAATATTCATTGTATTTATTATTGCATTTCTATAGATCAATGTTGATCATACAAAATATTTTCGAAATTAATCAAAATTTATCAAATCATTTTCAAAATTTAATGTTCTATTTTTTTGTCACCTTTCAATATTTAATGTTCATTTGTACGTTTCCCCCTTTTTTTAAAATGGTTTTTCTTCTATGAACTCATAATTATTAAAAGATTATTCAGAGGTCATGAAAAGCTGACACACAAATTTAGAAAATAGCATTGTTTTGTTGGGTGGCTGGTGAGGAAGTTAAGTAGATGGGCCACTCTACGCCCAGAGAAACTCGTTTATGTCCATGCAAATGGGTTATAAAAGAACATATCCACATTCGCTGTTTCATTAAGTACCCCAAAACAACGACTAATGAAATTTAACTGTTCATACTAACCTAATTTCAGTTGATTTTCAATATATTATTGAGTTAAAACAGTTAGAATCATTTGAAAGAGAAATATTGTTTCAGAAAACCGTCCATTAAAGTTTTTACCCTATTGTATTGATGTGTCATATTGGTCTGATTTTAACGGATGTATTGAGACAGTACACAAAAGCAGTAAACAACCCTCACGTGTTCTCTTTAGTTTTTACCTAGATTCTGGAGCTCTTTTATCTTAAAGACTTGGAAGAATGTGGTTAGATACAAACAAATGGAATATCAAAAACATTATTTTTTTAATACATGAAAAGAGGTCATTAAAAGTCAAACTTCCATATGAAGCACAATGATCTTGACTCATCGTCTTCTCTGAAACAACTTTAGCTTCTATCTTTTTTATCCATATTTAGGCAAACGAAACAAATTAAATGATGTTTATTAATTAATATTCGACAATCAAAGAATATCATTAATGACATGACACATCAATTCCTCAACTAAATCTTCTAAAGCATGAGGGACCAATCTGGTCTAAATCTATCATGACCGAACCGGGTTCTAGGAACGGTTTTAGCCCATATAAAGCACCCAAAGAATAAGGTTGAACCGGATTTAAATCCAAATTAAAATCAAGATAAAATCAGAGCTGGATAGATTAAGACTGGACCGGCTTATCCCATTGTACCATCAGGTAGAAAGAAAGTAAAGCCAAGTCGTTGTCAGTTCTGGTTTGGCTCATCTCTAATGCCAATTCTGCTATCTCACAGAGAGAGCCAATTCACACACACACACACAGAGATAAATACATTCCCTTATCTTTCTATATATAAAGACCACAGTCTGTGTTAAATAATTCTCATCTCTTGTCCGGACATTATAGACACAAAAGATGGAAGCTGTAAGATGCAGAAGAGGCAGAGAGAACAACAAAAGTCCAGAGAGGATCATAAGGTCTTTGAATCATCATCAACATGATGAAGAACTTGAAGAAGAGGTCAAGACAAAGAAACCCATTTTCCGAAGAGTCCAAGTTGTTTACTATCTCACAAGAAATGGCCACCTTGAACATCCTCACTTCATCGAAGTCATTTCTCCGGTTAACCAGCCTCTCCGGTTAAGAGGTAAAAGACCGAACAACAGAAAGAGGGAGATCACTATACGCTATTTATATATAGTCCATGGGTCTTGCTCTGTTTAGTGTTTTGATCTCAATTTATGCTAAACTTTCGATTTTTGTTTCGTATACATCAACTTAAGAGTGTGTTTGTTCTAATGAAGATGTGATGAACCGGCTTACGATTCTGAGAGGGAAGTGCATGACATCACAATATGCTTGGTCGTGTAAAAGGTAACAACGCTTTTAAAATGAAGCAAAATCTGTAATCAAAAGCGCAAATGTTAAACATTGTATTTTGATATATTCATCAGGAGCTATAGAAATGGATTTGTGTGGAATGACTTAGCAGAGAATGATGTGATTTACCCTTCTGACTGTGCTGAATATGTCTTGAAAGGATCTGAAATCACCGGTAAGCTGTTAAAAATCGGAAACTCATACAAATTGAAATTTGTGATTTTGCAGAATTTGAGTTTAAAATTTTATGTTCTTGTTTGCTAAACATTTTTGTAGACAAATTTCAAGAAGTACATGTGAACAGACCATTGTCTGGTTCTATTCAAGAAGCTCCAAAAAGTCGACTTCTCAGGTCAAAACTCAAGCCTCAAAACCGAACGGCGTCGTTTGACGACGCAGAGCTCTACGTCGGAGAAGAGGAAGAGGAAGAAGATGGAGAGTACGAGCTTTACGAAGAGAAAACGAGTTACACATCTTCCACGACGCCTCAATCTCGCTGTTCTCGAGGCGTATCGACGGAGACAATGGAATCCACCGAACAAAAACCGAACTTGACCAAGACAGAGCAAGATTTGCAAGTACGTTCTGACTCGTCCGATTTGACTCGTTCCAACCCGGTGGTGAAGCCACGTCGACACGAAGTTTCGACGCGGGTCGAGGACGGAGATCCGGTGGAACCCGGATCGGGTCGTGGGTCGATGTGGCTGCAGATGATCTCTTGCGGTCACATCGCCACCAAGTACTACGCACCGAGTGTGATGAATCCGAGACAAAAAGAAGAGAACCTTCGAAAAGGAGTTTTGTGCAAGAACATTGTCAAGAAGACTGTCGTAGATGACGAGCGTGAGATGATAAGGTTCATGTCGGAGAATCCAAGGTTCGGGAATCCTCAGGCGGAGGAGAAAGAGTATTTCAGCGGAAGCATCGTTGAGTCGGTGAGTCAGGAACGAGTCACGGCTGAACCATCGCTAAGACGATCCAACTCGTTCAACGAGGAAAGGTTAGTACACCGAGTCAGCTCTAATCGACAAGTATGGTTACAAAAATTCACACTAAATCCTTAAATATTTGAACAGATCAAAGATTGTTGAGATGGCTAAGGAAACGAAGAAGAAAGAAGAAAGATCGATGGCGAAGGTGAAATGCATACCAAGAACGTGTTTAATGTCATCATCGAAGCAAATCAAGAAATAAAAAAAGAGAGTTTAATACTATAGAGTAAACGAATGATTATGGACTAGTATTTTATTAGTATTTACTGCTACAGATAGATGCAGTAAATGATAATGAATTTTAACGACTACATGTTGTTTTTTTATTATGGGGAATATATTTGCTCCACTTTATCTGACTAGTTGTTTAAAGAGAATGGAAATGGCAAAATCCGTATTCGTGTTGCAAAATCGTAAATTCAATCTAATCTTATGGGAATCCACTAGAGTGATAATATCTTTGTCGTTTCTGAAAGTTAAAATCTTGAAAATATGATATCAGAATTAAACATTGATACTGTATATAAATTAAAACTTGAAAACATAGAGATGCCTTGAAGAAAAGTGTTTTTTTTTTTTTTTTTGCCTTGAAGAAATGATAATTGACATATCCAGAAAAGGGCAAGGAGGTGGTGGGATGATTGGATATAAATCATGCCGTACATTCACCCAATCGATTCGAAGTACTTTTCGCATTAAGTTTTTTTTAAAATAAAAATTCGATATTTTTATTATCTGCCACACAATTAATAGTAAAGTTTTTATATTGACACCATACCAAAAGAAAGTTTTTTTATATTGACAAATCATGGTCTAGGGAACGTTCCATAGGGTTATCAAACATTTTCCCATCGTTTGAAAGTCCATGAAAATCATTTGGTCAGTACTCAATTTTTGTGGTAATATATATATATATATATATATAAATATAATGTTCTTTACTTTTGTTTAACTATTGATCTGATTTGCAAGAAATAAAATTTGCATATGCAATAGCGAGCAGTGGCGGATCCAAGAAATAATTTCATATGGAGCACAGTTAAAAAAAAAACAATAAAATGATAATAGTAAGGCTTGAACTTGGATTGATGTGGGGCACTATTAAGTAAAAAGCCACTGTACTACTTACATTTTAACTACAAAATGTTAACTTATATAATATTTATTGAATTCAGTATAGGGCACATGCCCTACCCATGACTAACGTGAGTCCGCCCCTGATAGCGAGTAAGAAACGAGCAAAGGAATGCAAATTATGTGAATACTATACACCAACAGTGTAGACATGTAGCTACAATGCGGCAATGTTAAAAATAAACTCAAATTGGTTTGGAGGGAACAACCTAATGCTTATAAGTACACTTTTGTGGTAAATACAATCCAATTGAAAGTCTTTGTAGGTTTGGTTTGGTCCAATGAAATTGTATGCGAGTTGAGTAAAATAACCTTAGTTCAAAACATTAGATATGTAATGGTCTAGATACGATGGTAGCCAAAGATTTGGGTTAAATTTAGAATAAAGATCAAAGAACAAATGACTGACTTCCTTATGTGTGTTTGTTTATGTAAAGTCTTAACTCGTGTCTTGCCAAATTAATAAAAAGGTGCATTATACAATGAACTAGAGCTTGTTCTCATCAAAAATTTTAACATTAATATAAGTTATTAAAATTTTGTTGATTATATATGATTTCAATATTAAATTATATTTTTTGCTTATAGCATCAAAACTTCTTGGCACAGCTCCGAGTGTTACTGAAATGTTTGTGTGGCTCCAATAGAAAAGTTAATACCAATCATGAATCATCAATATCGTTACAAAATCAGTAATCAGTTTCACCCACTCCGAGTGTTAGTGAAATGTTTGTGTGGCTCCATTAAAAAAGTTAATACCAATCACCAATATCGTTACAAAATTTGTAATCAGTTTCACCCACTTCTTTTCGTCTTGTTACTCGATATAGCCTCACCTTTCAAGTGTCTAATATAACATTTTTTAACAAAATATTACAAAACAAGAAAAATTATAGTAATTAGATTAATCATATGTAATCTATTACATATAGTAATTTGTATTAGTATCGTTTATTGTGTTACCATTCAAACGGTATAATCTATATAATTATTAGCAAAACAAAATATAGTTTTAGTAATTAATAAAATTAATATAATGATAGTGATATTCAGAATGTGGTATCTAATCATGTAAAAATATATAATAATAAAATTAGATAAAGAAGAAATTGGTAAAAAATAATTAATGAGATATAAAAGGAAAACAAGCTGATACAAGCATTTCACCAAAAAAAAAACAAGCTGATACAAGCAAAAAAGAATTAGTAACTTTGAGCTATTGCCATATGTGTGGACATTTAAGATTTCTTGTATTTTAGAAATCTTATATATTTCCACAATATATTTACTACTTTCCTTTATTATTTGTGTTAATCTCCCGAACATTATTATTTCAATACTATCTGAAAAACACATTTTTTTTTATAAAATTTGATGACGTAGGCGAGTGGTTCTTTGTTTTTACTATGTAGGCACGACTTTGGTAACACCTACTAATTAACTGCCAAATTTTAAGTTTTGAGAAGTCGGAAGAGTTCAAACCAGTTTTAGGTTTCGATATGTCTACATAGTTCAAAGATGATGTAGAGTGGAGGTTCTTTCTGCAATAGTTCAATCCGTATCGTAGGGGAGGAAAGATAGTTTTCATTTAGCAACGAAAGTGAAAACTAAGGCAATGCAAAAGTAGCAAAGACGCTCGTCATGCGGTACACGTGGCAATCTTGTCTTCAAAACACAACGTTTTTATTCACATATTTGGTTTTTTTGCATCACTCTCGTTTACCCCCAAAAAAAAAAAAATATCTGGCCCGACGAAGAAAAAGTAGATAGGCACAAAAAATAGAAAGAAATAAAGCGAGAAAAGGAAAAAAAAAAATAGAAAGAGAAAACGCTTAGTATCTCCGGCGACTTGAACCCAAACCTGAGGATCAAATTAGGGCACAAAGCCCTCTCGGAGAGAAGCCATGGGAAGAAAAAAACTAGAAATCAAGCGAATTGAGAACAAAAGTAGCCGACAAGTCACCTTCTCCAAACGTCGCAACGGTCTCATCGAGAAAGCTCGTCAGCTTTCTGTTCTCTGTGACGCATCCGTCGCTCTTCTCGTCGTCTCCGCCTCCGGCAAGCTCTACAGCTTCTCCTCCGGCGATAAGTACGCCTTTTCCTTACCTGGGTTTTCATTTGTTCCCCCTTTTATCTTCTGTTTTGTGCTCTTTTACTTTTCTGAGAAAATAAAAATAAAAAAACAATTAATATACCGTTTGGTTTTTTTCCGGCGGATCTCTTGTTGTTTCTCGGTTCTGTGTTTGTTTGTGTTTTTTTCTGCGACCATGATAGATACATGAGATAACCAAATTTAAGGAAGAACAATGTCGTGAAGAAGCTTTTTAGCTTCTTACTTTTGTTCATTTCTCTCTCTATTTCTTAAAAAAAAAAATTCTGCATGGATTTCATTATTTCCTTGGAAAAAAATTGCATGTCATTCACGATTTGTTTGATACGATCTGATGCGTGCTCGATGTTGTTGAGTGAAGTTTCAAGCCATCTTTGATTGTTTCTTACCTTTAGAGATTCCTTAAGTTTTTGAAGAGTTAATTATATATCACAAGACTAATGATTAATGTCTCTTTTCAGAGTGATTAAAATTCATTGGATCTCTCGGATTTGTATGCAATGCACTTACGGGAGATCTATAGAGTTGCTATGGGGTTAATGCTGAACAATGTATATATACCACATTGTGCAGCTATTGACTATATAAGACTATTGTTAATCTTCTATGAATTCCTATCTTTGCTGTGGACCTATTACTTGGTGATTATCCAAATTAGTGTTTTTAATTGATTCATATTTTTCATACACAGTAGTTTTGAATTTTGGTAGCTTCAAAAAACTCAGCCTCACAATTAGTACTTACCGCACATATGCTACTTCAGTAACATAATCTGGTTATCGATTGCGATTCTTTGAATCACAATCGTCGTGTGCTATATATATAACACCTTTTGCTGTACATAAACTGGTCTAATTTTAGACTAATTAAATTTCATTGTTCTCTTGGATTTGTATATGCACGTCCGGGAGATTTATAAATAAAATTAGTATGAGGTTAATGGTAAAAAGGATCAAGAAGTTTGGTTTTAAATGTAAGCCACATTAATTGGGAAACTATGACTAAAAGATGAATTGGTAATATATACATAATATTTTTAACGAATTTCTCTCCTTTTTATGGGATATGCTATTTAAAGATTGTCCAAAGGTTTATAGTTTCCCACTCTTGCAGTTACACACATAGATTTGCCTCATATTTATGTGATTGTATATCAATTATCGCCCTTAATCTTATCATCGTTGTGTTCATTTATGACTTTGTTCCTATTCGTTAAAATTGACAATCCACAACCTCAATCTTTTGTTGTGAAAATCGACAATCACACAACCTTTGTATCTTGTGTCTTTTGTCACACAACCTTTGTATCTTGTGTCTTTTGTCATGGAAATTGTCATTCACACAGCCTTGTTTCTTTGGTGCCTCTAGGAAATTGAAAATCCCACAACACTTGTCTTCATGTAAGAAATACCAACCTCTTTGGTACGGATCTATAATGAATCAATATAATCCTATATATAAGTTGTCAAAATTGAATCTGGTGTAGTGTCTACTACAACCCTCCAATATAATAACCAAATGGTTGTAGTAGTTTGGCCATGTTGGTCAAGATCGCTGGCCGATTCTCACTTGATGCATACTTTGTTAGGATTTGTTCACCCCTAGTTAGGTCCAGCCTTGGAATTGTCGAGACACCTGACTAGAACTCCTGGTCTTAATTATGATTTAATAAAGAAGAAGCCTTTTAGAACGTGGAACCCTTAGTTACTCAGTTACTCTTTTTGCATACTTAGGTTGATGCAAAGAGCTTAACTTCACAATAGGACTGATATCTATTAACAAAACAAATTAAGTGAAGTTTTGTCAAAATTGTTGGATCTTCTAGGTCAATATGTAGTTTAGTTTTTATCTGTCTTAGTCGCTTCCTTCTATGGAAGATATATTTATAGATATGTGTGATAAGTTTCCTACTAATATTAGTTAGTGTAACTTCAAGGGCAGAAAACTCTTTACTTTTATTGCTTGATTAATTTGGGGTTTAAATATAGGAAATTGGAACCTCACAGTTTCTATAAACGAGTAAGTAATTGAATGTGAAATAACAAAATGGAAGACCGGCTTCCTATTCTTAGGAGTCTTTTGATATTTGCAAAAAAAACATATACAATAGAAATATGAGTTTTGTCTAAGACTCGGTCCATGTATTTGGAGTTTGGCTTCCTCATACTTATGGTTATCTGGTTACCGCCACATCATCATTATCATCTTATGGGTCATCAATACTAGCTCTATCGCTGGAAAAAACCTTGTCCTCAAGGTTCATTGAAAAATCCGAAAAGTTTTCTCGTATATGTTGATATGGTATTACTTACAAACAAAGAGCTGATGTTACCAATTTTGACACGAGATTACTAATGAACTCATGAAAGAGGCGTTTTTAAAAAATTCTTTTTAAAACTGGGATACAAAAAGAAAAGAGGTAACTAATAATTTGATACCATTGTTCGTAGTCCTGATCAAATGTTATAAGGGTAAACATGATAGAAAATAGAGGGTAAATAGGTTTTGTTCTTATAATGGTTTTGATAACACGCTTTGTAAAGGATATAGGTGTTTTTTGATGCTAAAAGTTGTGGTATGGATCAAAACCAAAATGGAAGCTCTGAATCTCTGATAGAGGTTGCAATTAGAATTATATAAGTTAATTTGCAAATGAATTGGAAGCAGTCTTCCACTATTTGCTATTGTTAGGGAAGTCTTTCAGTTAATTTCAGAAAATTAAGAGAAATATGACTTTCTAGACTCAGTCTGTGTACTTGGAATTTTACTTCGGTTTACTTCCATGTCATCACATTGTGGCTCATCAATATATGTGTGTATATACATTCATGAGTATATATGATTTCTGGAAAAATAAAAATTGCTTGTTTGCATTTAAGATTGGGGCTGCGTTTACATTTTATATTGCATCAATTATTTCAACATAGATTCACAAACATAAATGCATAGAAACAATCTGGACAGTAGAGGCTTATGTTTAGGGTTCTTATGTACCTTAACTAGTTTGACTTTAAGTTAATCAAAGCCAGCGCTATCACTAAACTTTATCTGTATGCCTTTGTATGACTTTTCTTTGAGGGAAAATGTCATTTTCAATCTGCCGAAATATATAATAAATACATGTTAGCCCACATAATTCATTGGATAACTAATCTTTGAGCAATTTTTGGTAAATGTTTTGGTTCTTTTCTTTTCTTGAGAGAGAAAAAAAATATCAGATATTATTAAATATTGCTTACAAAGCTAAGAACAAGTTAAAACTTTTTTGAAAAAGTGGAAATTCAGATGTGCTACTGCTTAAACATGAATATTAAGATTATTGTTTTTCTGAAATGTTACGAATACTAGCGTGTTATATATATGTAAAAGGTAAGGTGTTCTCTCAATGTTTCATAGTTTCCAGTGGCCTTTTCAAGGGTTAGCTAGTAGTTTTGATCCTAACATATTTTTATTTTTTTTGTCATCTCTCCAGCCTGGTCAAGATCCTTGATCGATATGGGAAACAGCATGCTGATGATCTTAAAGCCTTGGTAATACAAACATTTTGAATCTTTTCCCTGATGGAGTTTTATAAGGCGTAAATTTACTATTAGTTTGCCGAGTGATCCTAAATATAAAATGAGGTGGTGGCTCCACATGCATTATGCATACCGCAATTTTCATAGCCCTTGTCTTTTACCGCTTCTTCTGTCCCTTTTTCATGGGCAGGATCATCAGTCAAAAGCTCTGAACTATGGTTCACACTATGAGCTACTTGAACTTGTGGATAGGTTAGTACTACTAACTAAGACTATATTTGCTCTCCACCTTTGATTACAAAGGAATTAGTTTTTTTTTTGTCAAACTATGAATATATGCAGCAAGCTTGTGGGATCAAATGTCAAAAATGTGAGTATCGATGCTCTTGTTCAACTGGAGGAACACCTTGAGACTGCCCTCTCCGTGACTAGAGCCAAGAAGGTAAGTTGATTTCGTAATGTCTACTCCTTTCTGAATTTTGTTTGCTGAGAACAACCGTGCTGCTTTTGTTTGTTGCAGACCGAACTCATGTTGAAGCTTGTTGAGAATCTTAAAGAAAAGGTCAGATATTTGCTACCAATTTTATTGTACATCAGATATATCCTCTTCTGTGTTGTCTCTGTTACTTTAAGTCTGCTTAACGAGCTTGCACACATATTTGCAACTTTCTTCATATGTTTTGGATTCCAAATTCTGAAGTTGTTAGGTTTAGAAACTTGATCGGTAATTGCTGAACATTTTGATCTTTAAATCAGGAGAAAATGCTGAAAGAAGAGAACCAGGTTTTGGCTAGCCAGGTAACGAAAGCTACATTTCCTAAAAATATATATGCATAACTAATAAGCACTGCGTGTTGTGTGTCCAATGTCCATGTACATGGACATAGATACACACTCTTATGCTTGCAGATATATATATATATATATATAGTCAGTGCATTTCAATCATTCACTAGTTAGCACTTTCCTGTCTTGTATAGTTGTATTCTAGACAATTCTTCTCAAGATTAGGGCATTTTGGTTGTTGGTAGTTTGGTTTATTAGGGTTAGTGAGATTATTACTGAATAAGAACAGAATTTTGATAACGGCTGGTTAGAGTTAAGGGAAATCAGATGAAGTTATTTTTTTATTTTTTATCGAGTATAAATTACATGATTGCTATATCATTTTACTAAATTAAGAAAAAAAAATTCCGGTTGTTGGACATAACTAGGTTTTGGTTCTTCTTCTTCGTTTTTTTCATGTTAAAGTGTTTAATTAGGTTTTGGTTCATTTGGAGATTTATGAACCTTTTATAGTCTGGTTAAGTCTGGGTTTGGTAGAGATTCAATAAGATTTCTTGATTCTCTTTCAGGTTATGGTCTGGTTCAGTCTAGTTTAGTTCAATATTGGTTTCCTTGAAGGTTGTGTAAACGTTGTCTATATTTAAGTTAATCACCTTTTAACCAAAAAAAAAAGTTTATGGACCGATTAGTTTTTTTTTTTTTGTTTTTTTTGTTATGGTTAGGTTTGGATCCGAGTGGCTCAGTTCCAACTCCAAGTGTCTAGAAGTAGTGCTACTTTTACATGCTATATATAGGTTAGATTATAAATTATAAACTGGTAAAAGATTATAGATACTGCTTCCAAACTTAAAAGCTTAAACATAAAGAACACACAAATTATGAGAAACATAACCTTCTGTAGTGTTTTTTAATGGTTGTTATTTGGTGGTGTGAAAAAGATATTCCTTGGATAGAAGACAAAAAGAGAAAGTGAATAGTGATTTTGACCTATGATTATCGTACAGATGGAGAATAATCATCATGTGGGAGCAGAAGCTGAGATGGAGATGTCACCTGCTGGACAAATCTCCGACAATCTTCCGGTGACTCTCCCACTACTTAATTAGCCACCTTAAATCGGCGGTTGAAATCAAAATCCAAAACATATATAATTATGAAGAAAAAAAAAATAAGATATGTAATTATTCCGCTGATAAGGGCGAGCGTTTGTATATCTTAATACTCTCTCTTTGGCCAAGAGACTTTGTGTGTGATACTTAAGTAGACGGAACTAAGTCAATACTATCTGTTTTAAGACAAAAGGTTGATGAACTTTGTACCTTATTCGTGTGAGAATTGCATCGAGATCTTGAGTGTATGTGTTCTTCACTTCTGTCAAAAACTTGTGTTTGCTTCACAGTGAAGAAGCCTACGGCTTATTTTGCAACAGGGACGTGGCTCTCTCTCTCTCTCTGCGCGTTTTTTCTCTCGTCGTAATTAATTTGTTTTTATCCTAAACGCGTATGGTTGGCATGGGTTTTTTGGGCCTATGTCGGTCACATTCGGCCCAATAAGCTTAGTTCTTAAAGTCATTGCTGTTAACGTGACCGACCTCTTCCATATTTTCTTTGGACTAAATTCACTTCCGTAGTTCCGTCATCCATGAAGGATCCCTTAAACTAATCCACATTTATATAATGATAACACTTCTTTTTTTCCCACTAAAATGATAATACTTTTAGACATTATATGTATAAATATAATTCACATATAGAATAGAAAAAGTTACGCTCGTATTTATATTAATTTAGATCAACAGTTCCAGACGCCATTGTCATTAATCACCTTTTAACATTTCTGATTTAAATTAAATCATAGTCTATATACTCTGATTCAGCCTACAAGATGATAAATAGAGAATCGTCAGTGTTAAAATGCACTCTTACGTAACGAGGAAACATAAGCACGTTCTGGTCGGACCGAAGCTAACCAGCAATTTCATCACTCTATTTCACATTCTAGTTAATCCACAAAATTTTGATATACAAAATTATAATATTATTCATTGTATAATTTAAAAGTGAAAGGTTTGTTAAATATAGTAGTAGAATTACAATTTAATTACCAACATAAAGTCAAATGCCGAATAAAGCATTCGAAATAAAATTGTAAAGTCCGATGGAGACGTAGACTAGAAATAACAAGTACCATACGAGTTGACTTGTGTAGAAGGCAACACAAACTTTCTCGCCGAGTACGGCGGAGGAGCAGCCGCAAGTGGATCCAGCCGACACTAAGGAAGCTTTTAATTTGCACAAGATGCGATACACTTACACCTGACCCTTCAATTTCCTACTTATATAATACATAGTTTCAGTTTTCACATAATACACAAAACCCTTTCACTAATAACAATCTCCAAATGGCTAAATCATTTGTACCTCTCATCGCTGTGTTATGCGTTTTGGTTCTCCCACTTGCAGCCATGGCGGTTGGAACGCCATTCCACATTGAAGGAAGTGTTTACTGCGACACTTGCCGCTTTGGATTCGAGACAATCGCCACCCAATATATCCGCGGTCCGTATTTACACTTTACCTAGTTAGTATTCTCATATATATATTTCACATTGTACCATTGTAATTCATTGGATCTGATTGGTTACATGTAAATAGCATAATAGTATACAGTACTTGCAAATTTTATCTTCACAAGTAAATAAAAAATCACCCATTAGGTAAATTTTCAATTAAATCAACTTTACCTCTAAATCTTCAATTGTTTGTTTGAGTTCAAAATAATTTGTTATTGTTTTATTTTTCATTTTACAAATTATTTAATTAAGGAAATCCAAAAGTCTATATTTAGAAATGTAATTATTTATCAAAAAAAAAAAATGCATGCGAAAACAAAAGCAGCAATTTTAAGACTGAAATAATTTTGAGGGTTATATGAAAAACAGGGGCAAGAGTGAGAATAGTATGCAAAGACAGAGTGACACTAAAATCGGAGTTGGTTGGGGTGGCGGTGACGGGACCTGATGGGAAATACAAAGTCGCCGTCAGAGGAGACCGACAGGACCAGCAATGTCTGGCGGAGCTTGTTCACAGTCCACTGTCCCGCTGCCAAGAGGCTGATCCTGGCAGAAGCACCGCTACCGTGATCCTCACGCGCTCCAACGGAGCCGCCTCTACTCGTCACTACGCCAACGCCATGGGTTTCTTCAGGGACGAACCGCTCCGTGGCTGCGCCGCTCTCCGCAAACGCTACCTCGCAGACGGCGATAACCGGGCTATTTGAGTCATCTTATGTTCTTGATGAAACAGAACACAAAAGTTTATTTAGAGTTTTTATTTATTTCTATTTTATTGTATTGTTGAGTCTCTAAAGATGGTGAGACTATTTAGACATATCTAAGATAAACCATATAAAATAAAGTATTTGCAACCTTCAAAAAAAAAAATCTCATGTCCTTGGCAAGAAAGAGGAATTTGTTGTATGTTCTGTTACTTATGTAGGATCATCATTTGATATGCTGCGTATAATTACGATAGTTCTTCAATATTTTATATTTTAGTTATCTTATTATTACGAGATCTAAAAGTTATTTTATTGTGTTGTATAGTAACTAGAGAAGTACAGACAGAAATGTTCTGACTTTGGGTACATGTAAAGCATAGCAACTAATTAACGAGCTTAACTATTAATCGAACATGTATATGTCTTTGTCCTCGCAACCCATGTCCCAAACTGAAAAAGCACTCCGGTTCACGTTGTCCGATCGATCAGATTTTGTAAGTTGGTTCAAATTCACGTTGTCCGATCGATCAGATTCTGTGAGTTGGTCAAAGTCCGTTCCAGTACCCTCATCATCTTCGAATCTCCTAGAGCAATGAAACTCCTGCTGCATCTTTTCTAACCAGAAATATTCCATCCAATTCCCATTAATGCTATGATCATCATCATCTCGCTTGTCCAGTGCACGCGAGCTCACATTGTAATAATCATCTTCACTAGTCGAATTAGTAACAATACTTGGAACCGTTTCAAGCAAGGAAGATGTATATTCACCGCTCTGGCTCGGTTCTTGGTTCGACCCATAAAGACACTGGATCTCATGACCCGTCCTCGAGTTCTTGTCCCCGAATCCAAAACTCACATCACTTTTAGGACAACTCGAGTTTTGGCAAGTGTAAACACTCTTAGACGGTTCCATAGACTCACTTTTTCTCTTAGACCCCGACGATTCTTGATCGTCCTGATCTTCCGAGATCTTGAGGTCTTTGATATTGAGAAGAGCTTCTTCTTGGTTTAAGACACGAGACCAAGTATCAGTCTCTTTAGCCATCATTTTATCTTGCAAACTTTTAGATTGTCTCGCCAGACGTCTCACTCTTCCCAAATTCGGCGACATGTGTTTAATCACAGCCGCGAGAACACTAACTTTCCAAGATTTTCTCAAATCGTGCGGCTTTCGATATGGCGGTGCACCGTGCTCATGTGCCGCTCCTTGTTCTCCCCACCAAAGCTCCGTCCCCGTCGGCCACCATGGCGGAGCAATTCCTTTCTCTAACGGAAACCGCCGCTGTGGCGGCATGCAATGTTGCATTAACGCTGATAGTAACGACCCTAGTGTCGTGTCTTGCAGTTCCTGTAACATGTGTAATAAGCTCGAGGATGATGAGGACTTATCGATTAGCTCTGCTGCAGCAGCAGCAGCCGCGAGTGCTAAGTAATCTGTGATAGCGTCTGGAGCGTTTTGGTCGAACTGAACGTTTTCTTTCCACCAACGTCTTAAGCTATCGGAAGAACCGGTTATTGGTTTACCCTTTTCCGGTACAATTCCGTATACAAAACCTTTAGCTTTACACACCTCCATGATCTTCATCATGTACTTCAACACTGAATCTTGAGAACGAGCCATCTTCTTGCGCCGTGAAGCTTCGGCTCGGTGTGTTGTAAACGAAACGACGTCGTTGCTGTGTCGTTTCTGTTGCTTGAGCTTTTTTTCCATGAGGTTTCGGTCTTTCCACATGCGTCTTTTGAGGTCATCATAGCTTATCTCTTCTTCTTCATCGTCCATTGGACTAAGTGGTTCCAATTCTTCGACTTCCACCATTGTTTATGTTAGTCCATTATATTTCGAGTCATGGACTAAATTGATATATATCTATATATTATTATACGTGATTGAGGTTATTGTCCGTACGTAGAAGGATATACTCGATGTAACACGACCACCTTTGTTAAAATTGATTGCTTATTTATATGTGAAGATCACAAATTGTATATGATTTTTTGGTGGGAGGAGGATGGTGTGCATGTGATATGAAGGACGTGTCAAAATCTCCTGGTTTGGTTTGGTCTGAGCTAAACATAAGTTGTAAGAGTATTTGGAAATTTGTGGCGGAAATATTTATGTTTTTTAGGTGGATAAGAGTTATCTCCGGGCATCACGACGCCGGACGTTACTAAAACTTTTTCTTCGGTATTTAACATTTACAACAACAACAAAAAAAACTTGTTCTTCGGTTGCATCATACTCGATGGATAACGAGAGTTGATTGCACCGACTTAATTAATATATATCTAACTAAAACTTTTGATAGGGCTGTTTCTTTTTCTTGTCACTTTGCGCATAATATAGGAATGTTTTTGTAAATTGTACCTATTTTTTTCTTTTAAGCATGGTTGGTATATTTTTAAAATGGCCGCCTTAAGATAGTCAAAGCCGGAAAGAAAATTCATGGGAACTTTCCATCTTAGAAAACAAGACGCATGAATTGTATTTTAGTATTTGTGTATTTCAACAACATCGTTTTCTTACCACATAAGTATATTTCCAACAATATCTGGTTTTTAGCAATAGAAAAGTATAGTTTTGTCGTCAAGAATTTTACTACAAATCTGATAATACATAATACATATTTGTAGAATTGTGGATAATACATGTGTGCACACTGCATAATATAAGACCTATAGGTGATGATAAGTATATTAATAGACAAGAAGATTAAAAGGATTTTAGCTGTTTAAGAAAAAAGATTTTATTTACGAGCGAGAGATGGCATAAGATGAAACTGAAAGCATTGAATTTGATCGTAAGCGAGGGAATTCAGGGATTATTGATATCAGCAAATATTATTACGATCGAGTTTACGTAAGCTTACTTACCTAAGAAACTTGTACGTTTTTCTTACCATCTTAAATGTCTTTTTATATTTTGGGGAATGGATTTAATTACAACTTATTCGTTTCAAAATGAAAACTAACAAATAGTTAATTACAGTAAAAAATAAAAAATAATACATGGAATAAATATGTAAACAAAAACATAATTTTGGGATTTGTCGGTTACTTGGAAACTCGGGTTCAAAACTTCAAAATAAGGTCAGGCCCATATGATCCCTTCTGATACGTATGTATCAAGCCCAGTAAGTTTATAATGGGCTTATTAATTTCAAAACTATTGGGCTTTATTAATGATTTTTTATCTCAGTAAGTAGTGGGACCACTGAGATATCTCTCCAGTCTCACTTTAATGCTTTAATTTAATAATTGTGATTTCGAAAAACGCGAGTCCAAAAAAAGAAAATCGAGATCGGAAACTCCGCACGGTTCCCGCCTCAACCAAATCAAAAACCCTAATTTCCCCACCAATCAGATCCTCCACAATTATCCCACCGACGAATCCTATCAATCTCTCTAGGTCAGTCACTCAAATTTTCTAGTTTTTTTCTATCCTTTTGTACGAATCGATTCGAAATTGAGTTTTGGATTAAGGGTTTTTGTTGAATTTCTAATCTGGGGTTAAAGTTTCCGACTTTCAATGAGTTCTTAGTATCGAATTTGACTTAGTTTTGTTGTTTGAAATTGAAAGTATTGATCTTTCTTTGTTGGGTGATTTTGAAGATGACTGAAGATAGCAGCAAATCAGTGTCGGAACAAACCCGACCCGTTTTGAGTGATTTGACGAATCTTCCAAAGAAAAGAGGGATTTCATCGATTTTGGGTGATTTGCTTGATGAATCTGGTAAGACCGTTGCTCATGAAGTTTCAAAAGAGAAGTTTTCAAAGAGGTTGTGTTTAGTCGTAGATGATTTGGTTAAGGAAAATGCTACACCTTTGGATACAATTCAAGGGTCTTGTTCGTTTGATAAGAATACTTCTGGTGATGCTGTTGACAAAGAAGAGTATCATGATGCTGTAATGGAATTCTCCAGTGGAGATTGCAAAGCATTGAAGGAAAGCAAGTCTATACAGATCTATTTTGAACCTGGTGATAGAGACGGTGCACGAGAGTTAAACGCAGCTGCTAATGCGGATCAAACCGATGTTACTGGTGGAGAAGGCTTGGCTTTATCTTTGTTAACTAGCGATACCGAGAGCCGGAATCTACTGAAGACTGGGAAGGAGTTGTCTGATTGTCAGAATTTGAGATCATTTGAAATGAGTAGATGCTCCAATGTTAAGAATAAGGAGCATGTGAATCTGAATACAGGAGATGACTTGCTTAGATCATGCTGTTGTTCATTCTGTCTCACAGGTGTTTGATTTTTCAGCTTTTTCTGACTTATCGTTTCTCTTGATTTCCATGAACATTATCTAACTTAGCTACTGCTATCAATGAATTGCTTCAGCTTCGTATATTTGGTCAGATCTTAATTACCAGGATAGCAAAGGACGATTATCCGGTAAGTCCCGATTATCTTCATATGTATAAAGCATATATTTGCCACAAGCTCTTGAAGATTTTCTTGTTATTATTGTCATAAGATCTGTTTTTTTTTTTGTTTCTTCTGAACCAGCCATGAAGAAGAGTCAGAAAGCAGCTAGCAACTTGATTCAAGGGAATGTTAAAGAAAGATCTACAGATTTTCATGCCACGGGAAACTCAGTTTCTGCAAAACAAGAATCCAAGCTCATGGCCCAGTGGAGGTCGCTCTTTCTTAGCATGGGCGATATCCTCAGTGAAGAGAGTAGCCACCTTGTAAGTGCTTTTAGAAGCTTTTAATATGATCTCATAGCATAATGCTAATTGTACTGTTAACCATTTGCTTCTGAGTTTTGAATGTGTGAAATCCAACTTTTGCAGCAAAACAGCTTTGTGAGAATGAAAAAATTGCGAGACGATTGCAAGATGGATTTAGAGAGAGCAATGAAAAAACCTCAACAACACAACACCCAGTAAGTACTCTTACACATACTGTTATGAATCCAACTTCTCTTTCTGGAAATTTTTATAAGTATCTGGATGCAATGTATAGATGCTTAAAATCGTAAATGATTATGGATGTGTGCAACTATTGTTGGGGTTGTTAAGTTCTTCTATCAAACTCCTTGCGTTCTTCAAGAAAACAGTTACTACTACACACATGTCTCTTTGTGTTACTTTGGCATTGAGACCGTTCTGTTTTACTTTGTGATGACATAGACTCAAGTATAAGGTTGCAACTGGTGTCCGCTCGTAGTGATAATCTTACAAAATTCTTGATAAGTAACATCTAATGAACATTGATGAGTTACGTAAGTTCTTAGATTAAGAATTAGGAGCTGAATTCGTTTATACTTATTTCTATGACATGCAAATAAGTCAACCATAAAAGTAATTTTTTTGTAAATATTGACCATTCTGTTTATATAACATCTGAATTAAACTGAATTATCTTCTCGGATTCAAAGGATTTCAGGAATACTGGAAGAAAAAAAAAACATTTGTTCTCATGTTTTTCTTTAATGTGTTGTGTCTATTGTCGAAATTGGGGGATTGTGTTAGCAAAAATTGGGTGATTGTACTGACTTCTGGATAAATAAATGATATAAAGTAAGTTGGAAAAAACTGAAGACAATGGAAAGAAGCAGCAGTTCTTGACGTATGTCGCAAGTTAGCGTTAACCTTAGGATCATTTAACAAACGTCTGAACAAGTCAAATTTGAACATTGGTAATTTACTTTTGGGCTCTTTTTGATTTTTGTACACAATAACTGGAGCAGTAAATTTGGTTTACGAACCCACTATTTTATTAATGTACTGAAAACAAGCCTAATAAAGATGATTTAAACCTAATCACCTGTGGGCTTCTGCCATCCTAAAATATGTCAATCTTAAACACACACATACATATACACACACTAATTGGTGACTTCATTTTATTCAATTGCATTAACAGAGAAAAATTGTTTAGAAATATTCTGATATATGGCTAGTGATGTTAGATTTGTAATTACAAAAAGAAAAGGATGTCGGTAGATATAAGATATAATGTAGTATTTTGGTAAAATAACAAAACAAATTCGGTGCGAAACGCAGTCACCTAGTGTGTGTATTAGTGTATATATAAAATGAGTGTGTGTTTCTAAAATGATATATGTCTAATTATTTGCACATGGATGCATATTGGCATATTGCTATTAATATAGTATGATTTATGTTATATACTTCTCAATGATCAAATTGTGTTTGATAAATATATTTGCTTGGTCCTTACAGAGTTCACGTTCATATACGTTCGAGAGACACGTATATAGTAATTTGGCTCCCCATTGTTATGACATTCGCCTTCGCAGGAGTTCCCATGTGAGACATTAATTTACTCGTATATATAATATATTCCATTCATTCATTGGTACACGAGTTAGGCAGATCCCATCTTTTGAAAAGAGTATGCGTGATTAACATTTAGTCATAATGTATGACCCTATCTAATAAGTATCTCTTTTGACGTTAAGGACACATATCTAATCTTACAAATTATAAATATGTAATTCAATATAATTTAACTACGCTTACTACTAATTAAACTCAGATAAAAAAACGCTCACGATCTATGTATGACATACATACAGATATACGTGAGCGAGTATATAAGTCAGATGATAAAATGCCAAGAATCAAGACAAACTAATGGAAAGCTCGACCCTCAAAGCGGGGACCGGTCGCCAATGCGAACACGTGTAACAAAACTACGGGAGCCCAAAAAACAAGACCATCCCTCTTCTCTTCACCTTCAAGTTTCTGACAACATGCAAAATATATATTAAAAATAGTTTTGTTATAAGTATCAAAAATGGAGAAAGAAGAGATAACAGAAAAACCTTCCTCTTTAATAATGCTCTTTTGATTGTGGAGAAACCAATTATAAACGGGACTAGCGAATAGAATATATATAAAAATCCTTGATATGTATAACTCGACATAAAATCTGAGCTCTTCCACGTGATTCATTCAATACCATCTCCAAGATCCACATGATTGATACTATAATACATATACAAGTCTACTAAAATATTAGCCGAATAAAATATATGATACTCTTGCCATTGATTTAAGCATATATATGATTAAACATTGCAATACTTGGTTAGATTAGATTCCCTTTTTAGGTTTTAACTGAACCGTACCCTTTGCGTAGATATATAAATCTAGAAGACATATCTCATTTAACGTGGTTAAGAATATATTATACTTAAAAAGTACGAGACTTGTGGTGTAAAGAGACTCCTTAGTCACCAATAATTGAGATTTGAAGGTTGTATAATCAAATAATTTGATTAAGCTAACAATTAATTAAGAAATGTTAGCATAGAGAGCTAAGAATCAGCCAGTGAGAGGGATTGAAGGGAAAGCAAAGAGTGGAATCCATCTTTTCACGTTCAAATAAAGTGAGGAAGTGAGTTTAGTTTGACAACACTTTGTAACTCTTTGGAATTGTCTCATTGTCTCTGCTTCCTGCCTCACCCATGTGTTAGGTTTTCGTTTTTTTTCTTTTCTTTTCCTTTTTTAGTTTTTGCTGCTTTTTTCTTTTATTTTTAATATATAGTATATTTTAACGCATCTCAATTAAAAACTGTGGATTCTACCTTTGGCCAAAGGAGTAAGTGGAATCCAATTTGGCCAATCTCAACTCTTCTCATTGCCATGTCAGAATTGCCACTTTATATTAGCTAACTTTTAGAAGTTTCGCAACATTTCTTTGAATTCATTCTACGTTGGTGGATTCTAGTTTTTTGTATCCTTGTTGTTTTCAACACAACTGGGGGATCCATGTAAAATACAAAATGAATATTGGGGGAAATAAAATCATATATTTGGTGAAAAAGATAGAGACGGTTAAATCTACCCTTCATTCTTGTATATTTCTCTTCATGACATGTTTTGGGTAAATTGAGTCCATCGTTTCATTCACAATGGTTTTTTTTTTGTTAAACCGTGAGACTTCTGGATCTTTGTCTCATAATCTCCTCTGTTTCCGGAGTCAGTATTTAAGAATTCCAGTTTAAAAAAATACTCCTCCATAGTAAAAAAAATTGAACTTCGGTATAAAGGACGCAACCCTTTTGTACCACTAGGCCACCACCAATTTGGTGCAATGGTTCTTACTTCTTGTCCTTCACATACCATATCCTATATAGCTACTTTCACAAATTCAATATGGAAACTTATGGGTTTCTAGTGTAATTTTGTTATTATTTAATCTAGGTCATGGACAATGAGAATACATATATATAAAAGTAAAAACTGAGTATTGGTGATATGTCTACATCGAAAGGGATTGAAAACACATGCAGCCTTATTGTGATAGTTAGTCGCATTATACACCCAAAAGCTATGGACAAAAAGCTTTGACCATCCACTATTATTATTGATTTGCTATGACACTATACGTATAGTCATGACTTTTCTTTTGTACACATATTTCAGCTTTCACAGACACTACGTACATGCATCTGATGATGTTATAGCCACTCATATATATGTCCATCTATGTAACATGTACATATGTATGTATTCATTTATGTCGCTGTAGTCTGTATATACCATCTCCACTGTCAGAATCCAAAAGACGTACGTAAACACTAATTTGAGTAAGAATAGGAAACAGTAGCGTAGGAAAGTCAGAGACGACTGGGATTGACATGTAAATTTATCTACTTGTGGTTTAATTTGTCTAACTCTTATATAATTCTATGGCTAAATAGTGTGCGGACGATAGTACGGTTATGCATAGATTAATATCACTCAAGTTTATGTACATACTCCAGTTATGCGATGTCACACATTATTCTAGTAGAAACAAAATACAAATACCGTGATTATTTTGAAGTTAACTTGAGAAATTATCGACTTAGACCCATATGTCTTTCCATCGGAACCAAAACTTCTCTGTCGCTTAAACCAAGAGAGAACGATTTCTCACTCATTTGAAGAGACCATATGTGTACGCCAGTACTAGACCAAACGCCACCATGGTAATATTCTGTAATACACTAATTCACAGCTAGTATTAGTATATATTGAAAAATATGAGAGTTTCAAGTTTCACATCTAATTGTTCTCTTGTTAGTTGTTACATATGGATTATCTGCAGTACATCGAATTTAGTTTATTTGATTAGTTCAACCGGCTAAGTTGGAACGGGACTAAGGGCCTGACTGGTTTAAACGCAGCGGGTGCGGTTGCGGTTGCGGGAGTTTGCGGAAACGGGCGGTTGCGGTTTCAAGCGTTATCAAACGTTTTGAACGACTGGTTGAGCGTTTGATAATGGGTGCATTTGTGTTAGTTTTATGACTGGTAAACCAGCGGGTGCGATAGTAATTAAATAAAAAATAACCAAAATAAATATAATATATTACTATTAAAAGAAATAAAAATAAAATATATTATGATAAATTGATAATATTAGAAAACTTGATTTTCTGACCAAATATAAATACAATATATCATCTCGTCCGACCAAATGATTTCTAATCGAGAAAAAAAATCGAAACATGTATTCAATTAAAAAACTAAAAAGAATACAAAATAAAATAAAAACAACGATGCTATGAAATAGTTAAAGAATTACACTAGCTAATGAATGAAGAAAAGGATAGATGATACTTATGTTTGATTCTTGATTTTGATTTTCATCGGATGCCATAATTGAGACAACAGGGTTACAATATATTGATTAAAGTTTTCTAATAAAAATAAAATATATAAAAGATTAGATTATTTTAATTATAGTGATTAGAGTTTGGGTGGAAGCCACAATTATTTAATTTAATTAAAAAAAGATTTTTTTTTTTAACCTAACCGGTACCGCCCGCAACCGCAAACGCTTGCGAGAAGGAGCTTTTGAAAACGGGCGATTTCGAGCGGTTTAAAGCGATGTCTAGCGGTGTCTATGATTGCTTTCAATCGCTAACAACCGCTACCACCCGCAAACGCTGCGTTTGCGGGTGGTAGAAGGAGAACCAATCAAGCTCTAATTAAAGCTTGTCAGATTACAGTTCAAGTTGACAATAGGTTCGTGGAGGAGACTCATTTGTCAAAAAAAAATATTTCTCTCGTCGCTGACCTAAAAGATATAAAGTCCAAATATACATACAAATGGATATATTAACGTTTGTAGAGAGAAAATCTCATCCATCAGAAATCCACACAATAAAAAAAAAAAGAAAAAGAAGCATTATCGCATTAATTATCTTGGATTGGAAACAACTACAAAATCTGCTCCTACAATACGATATAATAAATTTGTCTCGTACCAGCAAATAAATATACAGAGCGTTCGTAATCAGGGCCAAAGGACATGCACGAAGAGGAACACGACTTAACCCAAAATAACAATAAAACAAAATAAGACGTCCAAGTTTCCAGAGTTTGCCTTTGCCACTACGAGCAAGAATACAAGTAATAAATTCGTGGTTTGATGCGATTTAACTTGGTTAGGTTGATTCATCTATACTAGTGAAATGTACGTCCCAGACAGATTTGAAATTGATAATTTAGTTTCACTTGGACCCCATGAGGCTATGTGTCAAAGTGTCAGTAGACAAGTACACAAAGTGAGACAAATCTAGATACATCTAAGTATCAAACACTTTCAAATTCCTCGCATTATATCCAGTTATCCACATATACATTTAATTATTTTACTAACTATGTGTCGCATTATACAATTTACAAATAAATTAGTATGTTGTATGTACTTTTTACTTTGTCACCGTCTCAAAATCTAACGTAAGGTTTTAAATTATAAATAATATATAAATACATATCGATTGAAGCACTGGAAAATAATAGAGAAGGGGAAAATATAGCTATTTCATCAGTAACTACCAAACATTGCCATAACATCTATTGTACTTCCAGTAAGATTTTCATATATACAGATCCCTTTGATAGATCAATCTTTTAACAAATTTCTAACACAAAACGGAATGTACGTACGTAGATCCAAAAAAAAACCCATTGATATATTAAAAACTGGGAGACAACAAATAGTACTACTTTCTTACTTAACAAGCGTTTGCATATTAATTTTACAAAGAGTACTTTACAACTTAGTAGACTACTGGAAACAACAAATTTGTCACCTCTTTTTTTTTTTTTTTTTTTTTTTTTTTTTTTTTTTTTTTTTACAAAAATACAATGTGACGAACAAGAAGATTAACCTAATGGGGGTACGTTAAAGACACTGCCATATCCTTTACCAATTACAACGTTCCTAAAAAAGTTAGGCATGAACATATTCATTATATACATCCATTGGCATTTCGAATATTGTCACTCGTTTATTATATTATCATTTCACATTCTTGGCTGCATTTGTTTCCATTCCACCAATCGTCGTAAGAAATCCATCACCTGTTGATTTCGTATTAAGGAGAGTGAAGTTAGCAGGAGTAGAAAACCATTAACTGCTAATTGCATGGCTATGTATATTAATGTATAGTTACACATTTCTACTATTAATCATTATATATTAAGACTTGCCTCGGATGGATCTTGCAAAGAATACGAAGCATCAGTATCCTTGGGAAACTTGGAGACAAGAATGCCAAAGCCTTCGCCTCTGTCTCGTAGCATCTAAAATATACATGGCAAAAATGTAAATTAAGAAATATGATTAGTATGTTAATTATATACTCTACTGTATGAAACACTAGCTAGTTATGATGGAAAAAATAGATATACCTTAAATGCATCTTCGTCAGTTCGATCGTCACCAATATAAACCGGGAAAACATTGTTAGTGTTCCCAAATCCTATCGTGCAATTAAAGTTTCAAATTTCAGTCTTCAAAATTGATTATCTAAATTTAAAAGGAGAATTGAGCCATACTGATGATGAAAAATGATTTAGTCGAGAAAAGGTACTTTCTAATAGAAAAGAAAAGACAAGAGAAAAAAAAATACTTTCAAAGAGTGAGTGAGTGAAAGATACTAATAAGTGACTCTAACAACAACTCAAGTGTTTACAAAAATAAAAATAAAAAATAACAACAACTCGAGTACTCACCAAGTGATTCTAACAAGAACTCAAGAGCCTTTCCTTTATCCCATTCAATCATTGGACGGATTTCGAAAACCTGTTGAATAAATCCAAAAACAAAGTTAAATAATTTACAATTACAGTTGTAGAACAAAAATTAGATTCCAAAAAAAAGATTCTTAAGTAGATATTTAGACAATGAGAATATGTCAAGTCATACCTTCCGACCTTGGGTCAGTTGCAGCGTAGGGAATTTCTTTAATACCGACCGAACCTGTAGAACCAGTTCGCTCCATTTCTGGTTTATCAAATTTCCATTTGTAATGTTTGTTTTCGTTATATATATTTTTATACTCAAATATATGCTCTTAAGTTGATTTCAGGTTTTTACCTTCTCATCGACGCAGCGAAAGTGCACAGAAGCACAAAACTTGTGGTTTTCTACTTTGGCTCCTGGAGTCGATTTTGTTTTTTCCAAGAGTTGTCTATAAACCTTTAAATTAAACTATATAATCAATACTCAACTCATATGTACGACAAAAGAAGATAACATTCAATTATTTAATTAATAGACCCAACATAATATATGTCTTACTTCATCGATCATGGGAAGATAGTCATTAGCTGGTTGGTACAGAAGAGACTGTTTAACCTAAATAAAAAGGAAATAAATAAGCTTAAAGCAATAAAGAAAGTATTAATGTTTTGTACTGTTAGAAAAAAGTATTAAAGTTTTGTTTTTATCAATTTATTATGCTATTAGAAAAATCACCCTCTTGTGTCTGGAGAAGCCTTTTGCTGGACCTTTAATGTCCATGCCATGGCTTCCAGCATAATACAGCTCAGCAAGCTTCACAAAGTTATACACCTTTGAACAAAACCCATTAAAAATTGAATTAGTTAACTGTAAATTTATAAAAATATGGGGAAAATGACAAAGAAAAGATAAATAAGAAATACCTTGTCTATGCATCTACCAGTAACTATAGCAGTGGGGAAACACTTAGCCAGTTTTTTCACTGTTCTTCTCATCTGAGAAACAGCAATCAAAGTGTCATTAATCTCAAAATATGATCAAGTCAAAACAGATTAATGTGATTTTTTAAGACGAACCTTGCTTGACATGAAAGCTTTGTCTGGATCATCAACAATGGGAGAGAGAGTACCGTCATAATCAAGAAACATTACGATTTGTTTCCCTCTCGAAGCTTCCATTATCTGTTCGAATTTTTCTAGTGCTGAAGGATGTTGCATCTGTCGTAAAACACACAAGAAAGAAAGAAAAAATGTAAGAGGAAGACTTATCAGGAGTTTGTGAGAGACTATTGAAAACACTTACGATCCATGAGTTGAGTTGTTGCTGTGTGGAGATAGAAGAAGGAAGAGATTTGAGATGAGTAGGAGAAGAAGCACGCATTGAATCTACCCAAGCGTTGATTCTTTGTCCACCACCATTGATGATGTCGATGTTCTTGAGAAGCTTTTTCTTGGAAATTGAGATTAAACAAGGAGGGAGTTTCTGTGAAGAAGAGTTGTTGTTGTTGTTGTTGTTGTTGGGGATGATACTTGACATTGTAGTCTCTGATACGACAATGTTTTGACTAGCTGACATTATCTGTGGTTTTTCCACGACAAAACGCACTGCAAAAACAGAGGATAGGTTACACAAAGAGAAGGATAGTTAAAGTGTCAAGATGAATCAAAGTAAAACCAAAGCCTACCCATTTGAGAAAACTAGAGATTAAGGTAGAGATATTACAAAATAAAAGATGAAGAGAGAGGAAGAAGATGAAGATGACTTGGGTGTGTGTTTTTTCCAGCTTACTCTGCGAATTTGGTTTATGTAGGAGAACAAAGGTAAAAAAGTGGGACCTACTGGGCCTAATAATGGGTTTAAATGGGCCTACGCTCATTCGCGTACGTTGTAACGTGTCCTAATGTCAATGTCGCCGAACCATGCGAGTCGTCGAATCCGCGTCTCTGCGGTTGGATTATTGCAAATTTAAAACATTTGTACATTAGATTTGGTTAAGAAAAGTATACTATATATGATTTCCTTCATTCGGTATAAATCTCAAAAACAGAAAAATTATATTATTGTTCCAGTTTCTATTCACATATAATATTTTGACACCATCTCTAA
This sequence comes from Arabidopsis thaliana, assembly GCF_000001735.4. Taxonomy (NCBI): domain Eukaryota; kingdom Viridiplantae; phylum Streptophyta; class Magnoliopsida; order Brassicales; family Brassicaceae; genus Arabidopsis; species Arabidopsis thaliana. Next base: position 3,157,448 of record NC_003076.8, on the reverse strand, counting down.
ACGAATAAACCCACAGATTATGAATGCATTGATAGTTTGATAAATCATTTATTACAACAGTGAACTACATTGTGCAAGTTATTAGTTATATAATGATATTCGAAGGTCTTATGGAGTGTCAAGCGCTACTTCGCCGGCCAATGGACCGAACAGAAGAAGCCTAAAGAGATCAAAAGGGACTCATAACGTGTCGGTCACTACTTGACAGAAGTATAGGTGATATGACTCATCTGAATCTTGTCGTGCTTCGAGCCAAACACCGCACGTGTGGTCTACTTCAGTAAGTGTCCCTAATGAAACATAAATGGATAAACCCCTTCTCTAGTCTCTACTCAGTACTCTCTAGTAAGTCGGCAGATTCTTTTTCTATTAGACCTAAAAGCGACTTCAAGCATGCATAATAATTTAGTCATAAAACAAAGGTAAAAGTATTAATACATAATTACATATAGAATAAATTCATTATACGTGATTACGTGTGTGCACGAAGCCCACAAGTTCTGCTTCTCGACTAATCAGTCGATCGTTCCCTTTGTTTTTTAATATTATGGTTTTGTTTTTTCCCGTTGGTTGGTTAAGGAGTTAACGTAATTTGCTAGTTAACCACTCGTTTAAGAATTGTTTATTGCTGTATTATGTTATTAATTTAGGGTTACGAGGTGATTAGTACTAATTCACTACTTAAAAAACATTTTGTAATTCATTTAAAACTAGTTTCTTCCCGGAACCTATACGTACGTATACCAGCTTTACAACACGTCACGAAACTGAGGGCCAGTGCAACATAAACATATTTCTGTGTTTTATAATTAACAAGTGTGGTTTAAAGATATTTTTCACAAAAATCTGCCAAAAAAAAAAGAAGACACGAAAATATCATTTTCTATTTTCATGCAAATTATAGCTAGCATTGTAAGAACTGAGTTTTGAGTTCTAAACTTCTAAATGGCAAATACAAACATATATATAAAGATAACTAGAAAATTGTCTCTTTAGATTCTTGATTTGGTGAACCCACATTATTTTAGATTTTATGAGCAATCCACATACGTCGTCGTAAACACCTTAAATTACTTAGAAAAAATATAATAACAAATTTGAACCCCAAAAAATCAACCAAAAATAGAATCGGGTCGAGAAAAACTCGGACCCTTTTTTGTTCCGACAAGTATCCATTTTTCTTTCTAAATATTGACTTAACAAATCTGAGGTTCATTTTCTGTTTCTCTCAATACCAGGTCAACATGCAATAGCCATAAGAAAAAAGAGAGACAAACAACAACAGAAAAAGAGAGAGAGGGGAAAAGAAATCTTGAATTGACAGAACAGAACAGAACAGAAGACAAACCCATCACCAAAGTCTATTGAGAATTTGATATCGATTTGAGAAGAGAAAAATTAATTGTTCTTGTTCTTTTCATTATTTAATTTTGACCTATTTTTAGTTGTTCCTTTTTTGCATTTCTTCTTAACCTAGTTTGATCATAATGCCATTTTGTATGGAACTATTGATTCAAGAAGAGGAAACGCAGCAAAAGAAGCTTCCTATATCTCTTATCTCCTCTTAACAATGTTGTCCTCTTCTGTAAATACAAACCATTAAGCTCTGTTTCGTTATATTTCTATCTTCCTGCACTACCCCTTTCTTGGGGTTCCATTGATTGTTCTGTGGCGGGGTTTCGGTTCTATCTAGAGGTGGAAGGATGGCAGATAATCCAGTGGAGAAAAAGTCGCGTTGTCGGTTTTTGGGGTTTGTGTTTAACAGACGTGGCTTGTGGTCCAAGAAATGTCCCGCGGACAATGGTAGCCATAAAAGCACAATGAGTAGCAGCAATGCCTCCACCGCAACCGCTACCACCGCTAACATTCAGTTCACCAAATCTCCATGTACCGAATTTAACCCGAGGAAGCTTCAAGAAAATAAAGTTTTACCTGAGCCGATCGAGGTCCAGAACCAGGTACAAAGACCTGTTTCAAAACCCTCATCGCATCAATACCCAAATAACAATCAGTTAGGCAGTAATGGGAATAACCAACCAAGTAATAATAATCAAGGACCAGTCCAACAACAACAAGCGAGGAAGGTTCCGAGGGAAGCAATTGGTTTATCAGGTGAGCTAGAGAGCATGATCATCGATAATCAGAAAGCAAAAGGGAATAATGGCTCTATGGTTCGAGCTTCTTCAAGCAATGTGATGTTGTTTGGCAATCTTGGGAACTTGAAGCAGCCTGGACCATCGGGTGGGAATCAAACTACTATCCAGAACAATGGATACGGGAACACTGGTGGAGGGTATGGAGTGAAGAAGACGTTAGAGGAGGAAAGAAAAACATCGGTTGCACAAATACCGGCTTCAAATAACCAAGACCAGTCAGGATCTTTGTGTAGAGCGATTTCCACACGAATGGATCCCGAAACGTTAAAGATAATGGGTAATGAAGATTATAAGAACGGGAATTTCGCAGAGGCGTTAGCCTTGTATGAAGCTGCAATATCCATCGATCCAAAAAAGGCTTCTTATCGTAGCAACAAAAGCGCGGCTTTAACGGCATTGGGGAGAATTCTGGAGGCGGTATTTGAGTGTAGAGAAGCAATCAGAATCGATCCTCATTACCATAGAGCACACCATCGGTTGGCTAACTTGTACCTCAGGTAATCTCATCAAAACCTTACCTTGTGACTCAAGTACTATCATCATTTTTCTGAAATCCACAGATTTTAAACCAATAGGTTAGGAGAGGTGGAGAATTCAATATATCATTTCAAGCATGCGGGTCCAGAAGCTGACCAAGAAGACATTTCAAAGGCTAAAATGGTTCAAACACATCTCAACAAATGTACAGAGGCTAAGAGATTACGAGATTGGAACACTTTGATCAAAGAAACAGAAAACACCATAACTACAGGCGCTGATGCAGCTCCTCAAGTATATGCATTGCAAGCAGAGGCCTTTTTGAAGACATACAGACATCAAGAGGCCGACGATGCTTTGTCTAGATGCCCGGTTTTCGATGGGGAAATGAGCACAAAGTATTACGGATCGATCGGTTACGCTGGTTTCTTGGTCGTTTGGGCTCAAGTTCACATGGCATCCGGCAGGTTTGTTCTCTTTGAGTCCCTACAAGCTAACAATTGTAGTTGATATCTGACCTAAACCGGGTTATTTAAACAGATTCGTAGAGGCTGTTGAGGCTATTCAACGAGCTGGCAAGTTGGATGGTAACAACAGGGAAGTGAGTATGGTTCTCCGGCGTGCGCAGGCGGTTACAGCAGCGCGATCACGAGGAAACGATTTCTTTAAAGCCGGACGATTTCAAGAAGCTTGTACGGCTTATGGCGAAGGGTTAGACCACGACTCAAGAAACTCAGTCTTGCTATGTAACAGAGCGGCTTGCCTATCCAAAATGGGCCAGTTCGATAGAGCCGTTGAGGATACATCAGCGGCACTAGCCGTCCGTCCTGGCTACACCAAGGCTCGACTCAGAAGAGCCGATTGTAACGCTAAGGTAATTTAATTGTGGCAAAATCGTAAATATAGTATAAACTGGGGGTTGTAAATATAATATGTTTTTGTGTGTGTATGGTTGGTTGCAGCTTGGGAATTGGGAATCGGCGGTTGGAGATTACGAGATATTGAGAAAAGAGACACCGGAAGATGAGGAAGTGATAAAAGGATTGTCGGAGGCACAGAAGCAGCTCGTGAAACGCCGTGGCCATGACTCTTGAAAATCTCCCGGCGATTAAAAAACCGCCGTGAGAACGATCGGGAAGTTACGGATTTAGATAACAACCCCGTGATCTTGCTTTTTTTTTTTTTTTTGTTTGGCCGGTTAAAAAACAAAAGTGAATCTTTTTTTTTATTCAATTGATTCAATTGTATATCCATAAAAGTCTATTAATCATTTGATAACCGAAGTTTGCAGACGTTAAATAAATAATTTAGAACAAAAATTTCGACTTTTTTTACTAACATTATTTCGAGATATAAATGCAAGACTTTAAGATCAACTTCTTATATATATGCAAGGCAAAATAGTTTTTGTTTTTTGATAAGACAATCTTTATCTCTACATTAAAGAGGCAAGCCAATGTAGTAGAAGAAGTGAGTTGAATAATCTCATTATGGAAGAGAAGCTGTATGATGATGATGATGATGGTGTTTTGGATGGAGTTTTACCTGCAATTGCTGGTGAAACTGCATGGCCTCCTCTGCTTTGTTGCTCGTCTGTTGGTAATGGATTTGGCGATGAAGTGCTTCCCGGTGAAGCTTGAGGCGGCTCTATCTTATCTTCTTGACCTGCATAAAACAACCCCGGTATCATTCGATTTAGCTTTGGATCCTACAAGAGATCTTAGTACTAATGTTCTGTTAAAATCAAAATCTTACATTTAGAGGGTGACCAGCCTAGCTTCATGTTCTCTCTATCGAAAACCATTCGATACCCTCTCATGTAGTTCTCTGCAAAAGAAAAATATAAAGTGTACTTAATGGAGGATATTGGTCTGAGGATGTAAGAGAGAATATGTATAAGACTAATACATACGTCCTATGCTTCCTATTCCTTCTTGTCCACTAGGACTGATAGGCAAGCAAAATTGAACAAGCCCCTGAAAAGTGGTTTATGACGATGTAATACATCAAAATCTAAATCTTGTTTTAATTCTTTCTAGCAGGAATCATAAAATGTGTTTATATGGTCTAACCTGACTTTGTTGGAATACAAACAAAGGTTTGTGAATCACGAATGTGTTATTGTGTGAAAACTTGAGTTTGATCGCTGGCACCTTTGGCTCAGCACTGTCTCCATCAAAACAAAAAGGAGAATCCAAAAAACATTAAGAGAAAATTATCTGTATAATAAACCAAGTAAGGAGCTTCTTTATCTATATATCTGTTTTATAGAATTAGTGTACCTAGATTCATAGCAATACTCCCATGAAACACCTTCGAAGTTCTTACTCGTAGCGTTTATATGTCTGTCAATCTCAAGTGCAACTTTTCTGTATATTTCTTCCGGTAGATAAGTAAATGATTGTCCACTGTCAATAAAAGTTGTGAAGCTCGTCTGCTTCAGACACGAGTTGCCAATACAACAAGCCTCCACACCCACAATGTAGCCTGAACTGTAAACAAAAATCAACATAAGTTACTAATTGATAAAGCTGTCATAAAATGGTTAAAAAATAAAAACCATAAGTATAGAGATCGTTCATTACTATTTGTTGTTGTCAAGCTGGAGGAATGGGGTTGATTGTTGTATTGACGGTCCCATGTCACCGAAGTAAATTCTCCCTGAATCTTCCTCATCAAAGCACAACGAGAACGAGTTTCTCATGAGTCCCGCTTTAGAGAGAAAACTTGGAACCGAGATTTCTGCAGGTCCTAAACCCATCAAACCATCAGGGGCAACCCCATCCAAGTAGTCCCCACTTTGCTTCTTACCACATCTGCAATGTAAAGACACACTTATCAATACTCGGCTCAAAACACAAACAAACATCTCGCATACAATAGTAAACGCAAAACGCACCCTATAACAACTCGAGCCTTAACAGAGGAGGAACCATTCATCAGTCTATTGTTAGTATTATATGTAAGATGCAAGATGTCTTCAACAAGTAATCCTGAGCTCGAGGTGTTTCCACTAAGGTAGTTAACAGTATAAGGGCATTGCTCCTTTGGGCTCTCACAATCTGAAGCAGAATCACACAGCTTATGGCTGCACAGAAAGACTTTGCTGGTGCTTGAACTTGATGGATTATACTCGTTCAGATCTTTAGTAGCCTGCAGAACATGTGCCCCCAAACACGAGGAAGCATCTGCCAATCAATCAACTGGAAATAAGCGCTAACCGGTCATCATTTCACTATCTTAACTCTATATTTAAGTAACATATGCTTATCATTATATTTCACATACCAGGCTGCTATAATAAGTGGATGTTAAAGGAGCACATTGCACACAGTTACAAGGAATCCAAAGTAGATTACTTCCAGTATCTAAAGCCACAAGAAACGATACACTTGGAGTCCCTATGTCGATCCATGTATAGTGTAGCCTGAGTAAAACATCAAACACAAAACTCATATAAGGCAACAAATCACTACTAATCTACAAAATTCAAGAACTTAGCATAATTATCCAAAAAAGAAGTAAACCCAAAGGAAAAGACTATGTAGCAGATTGAGTTAGTCAAAACACGACTTTTCTTCGGAATCGAATCTAAAGGTACAAAATTTAGAAACTTGAAGAAAAAAAGAGGAATTTTTTTTCTTTCTAATTTTAGAGTGAAAATGAAAGAAACAATGTACCATCCAAAGTCATTTCCAGAAGATATAGTTTTGCTTCCTTCAGATGGAACAAGAGACTGAACCTTAGCACCAAGATTCATTCTCTGTCTTCGGAAATCACTTTCAGCCAGTAACCGATAATACTCTAAGCTCTGTTTATTCGGCAACGAATCCGACGAACTCGGAGTCTTAATCGACGCTCTTCCTTCGTCGGAGAAGCGATGAATCAGCCTTGATGAGAATAAGGAAGCTAGAGTCTCCTCTGTAGCTAGAAATAGCACACAGAAGAGTAAAAAAGCAGATCGTGACACCATTTTTTCGAGCTAGGGTTTTGCTGAAACAGGAAACAATTCTCAGATTAACACGACCTAGCACAGCTAATGTACAGTAAACAAGCAAACAATCTAGAGAAATTGGATTCTTAATCGAAGGATATTTGTAGAAGAGAGATATTATATCGAGAGAGTGTGAATGTTGGTCGGAGAGTTATGACTGACTGTTAGAGTGAGAGTGAGAGAGAAGAAGAAGAAGCTTAACGGGAAGAAATCGAGGTTGTAAAATGACGTAAATACCCCAAGCGGTGTACTTTACACGTGTACTCAATCATATGTCCGGTTTTGGTTTTGGGAATTACGGTTTTGTCTTAAATCATTTATTAAAATTACGTAATTACCCTGAATGAAAGGTGTGATATATGACACGTGTACTCAATTGTTCGATTCGGTTTGGTTTAACATCGTTCCGTCGGCTACCATTAGAAAACCTAATTTACATATAAAACCCTAAGCCGATCAAAAAAACCTTTGCATTTGTCGGGAAAATCGCCGGAAAAATGGGTTACGGGAAGCATAATCGATCTAAAGGAGGTAATTCAAGTCGTGGTCGGACTGATAATCTTGCAAGGTAAATCTTATCTTTGCGAATTGAGGTTTAGCTCTGTTTTCGATTTGTCGTAGTTGAGTAATTGTGATTTCGTTGAAATTGCAGGGAAGATGAATCGCTTCCTCTTGATCAAGGTACTGAAAAGTTGGATTTTTATGTTGTGTGGTGGTTATGTGATCTGCTTTAATTGTTTTAGTATTACTACCAGTACCAGTAATGCTCTTATTGGGTGATTTTTTATGTAGAACCTGAGGATGAAGCACCAGTTCCAAAAGTTCAATTGGCAATGTGGGTATGCATAGTTTCCTTTATGTTTTATTCAAAGCCAATGAAACTTCGAAGAACAAATTGTTGCTTCAGTACTCACAACTGTGTTTTTTTTGTTTAGGATTTTGGTCAATGTGATGCAAAGAGGTGCACAGGTCGTAAGCTTGCTAGATTTAACTTGTTAAAAGTAAGTATCTTGAGCTAGTAAAAATATATATGTCCTCTTCTTTCTAAGTGTTTCAGCTGAAAAATTCTTCTGTGATGATTTTGTAGGAATTACGGGTTAACACTGGATTCGGGGGTGTTGTTTTAAGGTATACCTCTTTTTACTGTATCCTAGGGTCATTTGTTATGACATTGGATGATGTTTTTAGTATCGTATTTTGAGTCTCATGATATTGGCAGTCCAGTTGGTAGACAATGTGTTTCAAGGGAAGACTATGATCTGATTAAAAGGAAAGGATTAGCTGTTGTTGATTGTTCTTGGGCACGTCTAACTGATGTCCCGTTTGCAAAGCTGCGTTGTACTGCACCTCGTCTTTGTAAGAACTTACGACTTAACTGATAAATATGTATCCAGATCTCTAGGAAATGTTTCTAATTTCTTTTATGGTTGCAGTACCATGGTTAGTAGCAGCTAATCCAGTAAATTATGGAAGACCATGTGAGTTATCATGTGTGGAGGCTTTATCTGCCGCTTTAATACTATGGTGAGTCCATAACATCTTCTCCTAAAACCCATCCGTCTCTTCTATTCGTCATACATTATCCGGTTTTCTAATGTCTTACTCTATCTGTTTTCCAATCAGTGGGGAGAAGGAAACTGCAGAACTTTTGTTAGGAAAATTCAAATGGGGTCATGCCTTTTTATCTTTGAACAAGTAACAAAACCGAAGAAGTTCAACATCGTCACATCATTTTTGCTTTTTGATCGGTGAATACAATTGAGCTATGTGTCTTTTAACAAGGTCTCGCTATATCGCAGGGATATTCTAAAGGAGTACTCAAAATGTGAGAATAGCGCTGAGATCATCTCAGTTCAAAATTCTTGGCTTACTCAGCAAACTCAGATCCCAAAACAACCACCTGCGCTCGAAGAACGTAAAGGCACATCTTTTTCTAATCTCTCTGTCATTACCACATACCTAACATAAGCTGAAATCTCACTTGCTTCCTGTTATTTCTTGTTTTGGGTTTAGATGTTAAGAAAGATGGTGAATCTGGTGATGAATCAGAGGAGGATGATGAAGATGGCCTCCCTCCTCTAGAGAGGAACATGAACCATATCAAATTAGAAGACAGTGAGGAGGAAGATAGCGAGTGAAAAGCCATTGGAGAAATCCTATTTGATCTAAAAAAGTTTCCATCTTTGGCTTACACTACTTGAAAGCAATGTTTTTCAAGTTTTCACCAGATTCTTCTGGTGTATTAATACCATGTAGTATAATGTTTATTTAGTTTTATTAATAAAAATATCTACTATACATTCTTAGATTTTTTAAATTTAAAGTTTTTGTTTTTTTCCATGTAAATATTAAATCTTTTTTTTAGGTGAAACAAAATGATAAAATAATTGAAGTGGAACAAAATATGGAGAAGAAAGAAAGTGAAAGCCCATCTTAAAGTTTGAAAGCACAAAAGAAAAAAACACAAGTTTCCTGATTCCTCTCTTCTCTGCGATTTTAGCTCTAGGGATCGATTTCGGCGTCAAACGTCGTCGTTTTCGACCATCTCCTACTTACTACTACTCAGCTGCTTCTGCCTTCTAGGGTTCTTTCTCCGTTCACCCTCCGCCGCACGAGTTGTCCAGCTCCGCCGCATTCTTCTGTCTCCCAGATCACCGGCTTTAAGCAAATCCGGCTGCTTTTCACTCTAATTCGTAAACCACTTGTGGGATTTGAGCATCTTTTACATTCTCCAAAATCTCTGCTTTCTAGGGTTTTGTGAGTTTTGGTGGGATGAGTAGTGTGTTCAGTGATCAGATCCTGATTGATAAGCTCGCTAAGCTCAATAGCAGTCAACAGTCTATCGAAAGTATCCTCTTTTAACCACTTCATCTCGAGTTTATTATGAAAGTTTTTACCTTTATGCTTAGATCTTGTAATTGTGCTTAATTTTTTCGATGTTTGGTTTCTTGACTCTTTTGGAATCAAGCTCTGTCACATTGGTGTATATTCAATCGGAGCAAAGCAGAATTGATCGTTACGACATGGGAGAAACAGTTTCACAGTACAGAGATGGATCAGAAAGTCCCTCTTTTGTATTTGGCTAATGATATTCTTCAGAACAGTAAGCGTCAAGGTAATGAGTTTGTGCAAGAGTTCTGGAATGTTCTTCCTAAGGCTCTTAAAGACATTGTTTCTCAAGGAGATGATAATGGCAAAAGCGCTGTCGCACGTGTGGTATTTCTCTCTCTCTCTCTTTCTTTCATTCTTCGTTGGAGCTTTTGTTCTTGTCTGGTTAATGCTCAATCTCATGTTTTGTATTGGGGGTAGTCTAGTGTTTGATGTTAGGGATGAAGAGCTTTAAGGTTCTTGAGATGTGTGATGCAATACAGAAGACATGAATAGAGAAGTTAATTGCTAATTGAGATATTTGGTTTACGTGATTTGTAGATCAAGATATGGGAAGAAAGAAGAGTGTTTGGATCACGTTCAAAGAGTCTTAAAGATGTAATGCTTGGAGAAGATGTTCCTCTGCCACTTGATATCAGCAAAAAGCGGCCTCGCGGATCCAAATCTTCAAAACGGGAGTCAAAATCGTCCAGAACGGTAAAACACTAAACACCAAAGTTTTCTTTTCTCCCCTATTAATATCAGTCATATTGCATTTTCCCGGTTTTTTGCTTTTGGATGCAGAAATTAGCATCAAGTGGTGGTGTGGCTGAGAAGATAGCATCAGCATATCATTTGGTTGTTGCAGAAAACTCAAATGAAGAAGCTGAGATGAATAAATGTAAGTCTGCAGTTAAACGAATCCGGAAGATGGAGAAAGATGTTGAAGAAGCCTGCTCTACTGGTAAAAACCTGTTACACTGATTATCGATTATCAAAATCTAGTGTAAATCAACTTGTGTCTCTACAGCAAAAGACAACCCGAAGAGAAAATCTTTGGCGAAAGAATTGGAAGAAGAAGAATACCTTTTGAGACAATGTATTGAGAAACTTAAATCTGTTCAAGGAAGTAGAAGTTCCCTTGTGAACCAGCTTAAAGATGCACTACGTGAACAGGTACAAAATACTTTTCTTGCACTTAGCAAGTTCACTATTTCGGTAATCTAATTTTCATTCTTTTGCTTACTTGTGTCAGGAATCCGAACTGGACAATCTTAAAGCTCAGATTCAGGTATGTGTTTGAATTCCCGCTGCATCTTCGTTTTGTGACCAACCTGAGCTTTCAGCTAATGAACCATTTTGTTATTATTAGGTAGCTAAAGAACAAACAGAGGAAGCCCAAAACATGCAGAAACGGCTTAATGATGAGGATTACACATCAAAACAAACAACTGCTGCCACTACGATAACCGAGACAAATGACAACACCAAATCTGGTCAAGCATCAAAAATGACGCCTGCATCTATTGCTGCAATGCTCACAGCGTCAACCTCATCACATATGATAATGCAGTCTGTTCTATCTTCATTCGCAGCTGAAGCAACAAAGACTTCTGGTCTATCCAAATCAGAGAGCACAGTTCCGGTCTCAGACACTAATGCTTCATTCCCTTCTTACAACAACTCCCAGAATCAGACACCTACCACACAAGGTCAGTACCATGTAATACCTAATCCACCACCACCACAGTTCCTAAAACCACCGGTAATGAATAACCCTTACGCCTTTGGCAACATTCCGTTAATGCCACCTGGGCTTCCGCCACCACCACCACCACCACATTTGATAGGTAATCAACAGCCTCAAATTCCTCAGTCGAACTCAGCTCAGCAATCTCAACAAGGTCCAACTTTCCAGCCACCAGGGATAATGTATTACGGAGCTCCACACCATTCTTAAAATAGAAATGATGTTAGTTAATAGCTTTAGATAGTTCTGACCCTTTTTATCTGCTCGAATGCGGTTTCGATGTTACATTGTTGGGTCAAATCAAAGTAGAACTACTGTTCCTCTGGTTGTAGAATCCTCACCTTTTCCCGTTACAGATATTTGTACCACAAGTTTCTACAACATAATGTAATAATTTCTCCTGTTCACTCTCTATCTCCTTCCTGTATGTATGTATACTTCTATACCTTAAGAACCGAACTGACTCAAACATGGAGACATAAGAGATTCAATTAACAATTTGAACAAAGCTTTTACATTCGTGTTTAAGGTACATTCTGTCTTAAACCCCAACCTGATTATCACTTCTTCATTAAAACCTGCTTCTGGAAAAAATCTTTGAGCCATAAGGGCATATGATACATGACTGCCATGAGGGTTGAATACCTGCCTGACGAGAACCAAGCGGGTGGATTCTTCTTCAGCACTGCGGCTACAGTGTCTCTGGCAAATGTTTCTGCAGGAGTTGGATTCATCCTCTGTGATATAAACGCCCTTTCTCTGATAGCTTCTTCATAAGGCTTGTATAGTTTCAGCTCAGGCATTTTGTTGAAAGTTGCCACAGCTGAGTTTGCTATGTTTGTTCTTATTCCTCCCGGGACAACATTGATGACATCAATCCCAAACGGACGAAGCTCCAACCTGACGTTAAGCAGGAAACATTACAAAACAATTGACAAACCAAAACCATCCGGTGCTGGATAATTTGAACAACTACACTTGTCATGAACATCAAGAATCATCAACCTAACCCAACATCAGACTTTAGTCCTCAGAAATAATGATACTCAAGTTTGATCACACCTTAAAAAAAGATTAGACCATTTCAACAATTTTTAGTTTACTACCATCAAATCTCCATTGACAGAACAAACAGAATATATATCAGCATGCGACATAGGAAGATTATTCAAACGACACAAATAGCGGCGTTTGATAAGTTAAAACAGTGGAACCAAATCTGAAAACGGTAAAAGCAAACCTCAGAGTATCGGTAAGAGCATGAATAGCAGCTTTGGTAGCTGTATAGACACCAGCCCATGGACCAGGTGCCATAACAGTGATACTTCCAACGTTGACAATCTTTCCCTTTTTCTTAGACACCATGTGTGGTACAACAGCTTGAGTCATCCTCATGGAACCTGCATTGAAAAATTCACTTCTTCAAAACTCTCCTAACAGCCCAAACGCAACACACATGATCAACACGTATTTGAGTTCCTTGAATGTCCACAGAATCAACATTTGAAATGGATTGTAAATTCCAATGATTCACTAATAAGCAAAAAAACCAGAACTGTTGAAGCTCCAATAAATGTAATAATTGAAACTAAAAATCAAATCTTTATTACCAAAAACATTGGTGTTGAATGTGTTTTCCATGGCGGAAATTGGAGTCTCCGCCAGAGGTCCAACGCACTGAACTCCGGCGTTATTAACAAGAACGTCGATCTTACCGAACTTATCAATAACCTCCGACAAAACCTTACTCACATTCTGGTCCGATTGCACATCAAGCTCCTTCACGAATAACCTCGAATCTTGCTCCAGATCCGTCATCGTACTCCGTGATCGACTCGTCGCCACCACTCGACATCCCTTCTCAGTGAACTCACGGGCCAGCGCGTGACCAATTCCTCCCTGAGAACATCCCGTAATTAGAACCACCGGACTCTCATCGCCACTCTCCATTTTAGAGTTCCGTGGAACAACAACAATGGAATTTTTTTTTTTGTGCAAACCAACAAATTTCAGAGATTAATTAATGCATCGGATTAGGCTTAATTACTACGATGATTTGTTTTTTCTTACTACGACACCGTTTCCATTAACTTACAAGAAACTGTACTTAAAAACTAACCCAAAAGAGTATAAAACCAAAGCTTGTAGAACTCGAAACTTAAAGCAACATGCCCTCTGGTGATTAGAGAAGCAAATGAAAGTAACATCATGCCTAAACTAGATTTCCAGCATGAGGTTCAAACGTGACTTATAGTACAAGGATGAAACATAGTTAAGCAGAAAAAAGCCACTAGAAACCGCCACAGCAAACTGAGATTTAGCTTCAAATTTCCTCATCAGACTTTCAATCTTCTTCTCCTCAATCCCAAACATCATCAACCACCCAACCTCCGCTGTATTCGATGCTTTCTCTGCCGTTGTATTCACCTTTTGGTTACATTCATCTGCCACTAATATTGCTATGTCCGCCGATGAATCCATTGTTGGATCTTCCTATATCAGTTGTCTGTCTCCAATTCTATGCCAAAGATACACGAAGCTATTTATACTGGCTTCAGTGTGCGGGTTTTGAATGAGGAATGTTCCACTTTCTTTTTATGTTAATCATATCACATTACTTTCTATTGGCTTTGATGGTTTCTTTAAAGAGAAAATTGGCTAGGTTGGTTTATTGATACCGTGTGTGCACCAATACTTGTTTTAGTTACAGACAATGGTTTTAAAAACCTCGATTAGTCGGCATTGTCCAAATAATATTATACTTTTTGTGAAATCATTTTATTCCTCATTATCGAAACCCAAATCTGTTCAAAACACTTTATTGGGCCATAAATTATTATTTCTCAATCTTATGTTACAAGCCCAATTTTATATAAACTTACTTACAGCCCATTTCTCGACATTTTCAGTTTTTGACAAAAAAACTTTTTGGTTTCAAATTAAATCTTTCTTCTCTTTGTGGGCTTTCAAAACTGATGGGGATGCTCTTACAACTCATGATTTTTTGTTTCGGGGGATCAGGAAATGATAGGTCTCGTTCCACGACGATTTTAATAATCTTCTTTTAGATTATCTATCTTTTACTTCAACCAAAATTACTATTAGACGAAAGATGTTGACCAGAATACGTATTTTATTTTTGATAAATATTCAGCTTTTATATAATATAGTAGAAGAAAAGAGTAAAGTAAAAGAAGAAGATAAAATGTAGTCAAAGGTAGGAACCAAAAGGAAAGAGAAGAAAAGGAAGTTAATCTTAACATGATGATAGTTCCCATTTTGTCTTGGGGATAATGTCGCAAAGACTTCCTCAATTTTCTTACTTTCTTCCTATTTTACGTTCTTTTTCTTTTGTTTCTAGAAAGACATATATCTTTATTTGATATATTATATTCATATGAAATTTAGAAAGAATGTAAGATATATATATATATATATATATAATGAGTATTTAGAAAGTAAGTTACTTCGATTAATTAATCAACTTGGCTATAAAAACTATTATGAGTCAAATGTACATATGAACAATCTACTCAATTGGCTACTTCACAAATCTATCTATTTGTTTCAAGAAAATCCTTGCAATGAAATTCATCGAATAAAAACATCATACCTTTACACCTATTTAGTGGATAAGTGTGATCTACTTCTACAGTTGCACTGCCTTCTTTTGTTCCTTTTCACGTCAAACACACTCACATTTGAGCATACATAAATAGAAACAACAATATCTCTAAAACATTACTTAAAAAACTTTCAAGTTTGCTTCGATTTACCTGGCATTCGTATCCTTTTTATCCCTTCGTCCAAAACATTTTTCCAAATGTCGAGTGGCTCGGGACCAAATCCCAAAACATTTTGTCATTCTTAACTTTTCAAATAATCTAAAAAGTTTTATGGGAAATTAAGGATTATCCGCCAACTACGGATTGTCTTGACTAGGTTCTTCCATATTATATAGTCAAAATTCGGAAAAAATCAAGCTTTTTCGAAAGATTTCCGGTGCCGAAAAAACAGTTGATAATTAAAGTCCATGTTTGTAAATTCGAATGACATTAAAAATGTATAACTTATCGTCTCAGCTTTTGCTTCAAAATGGGAACAATATTGAACCACACTACATTTAACTGGGTGTTAACACGCCAACATAAATCACTTTCATATAAAATGTTTTATCTTTGGTGTACTATTTATCGTTCACGAATGATTGGCTCTACGTTCAGGCACTCAATCATATATAGAATCCTTTCTATAATATTTTATAAATTAAACAAAACTAAAAGATAATATCTTTTAGAATGTAGAAGTCGAGTTAAATATTACAGGGTTCGTGAAAACTCAAAGATTGAATTCAAGACATGAATATTGTTAGCCAAAAATACAAATGAAAAAAGAAGAGTGACGACACCCACTCTTAGTGGCAAACCACTTTTTTTTAATAAGATAGCACTTGGGAAGAATTCCACAAATAGGTAAAAGCAAAGAGTTTGTGCGTCATGTCTCATTAATATCTTTTCGAATTTATTTATTTTCATTGTTAATGTTTTTTGTATTCTAATACTGTTAATACATTATTCATATTTTGAAAAAATTGTGTCGACATAGGACTCTTCCCTCAATGACGTCTTCATTCATAGCCTTCTTTCTTTTGTTTGCTAAATGACTTCACTCACAGCCCTTAATCATATGGAAAAGAAAAAATTATGTGTGAATATGTCAGGAAACTAATTACTGCCAGGCAAACAATGTAATACGTGAACAAGAATAATATACGTATGAATGTATGATAACATACTAAAGGAAAAGGGAAAGTTGGTTAGATACTGTTTACACGGAAAAATGCACCAAATCACATAAATTAGTTAGTATTCGTTGTGTTTAAAATAATTAGTAAAGAGGCAAGTGGATAGAAGTTGTGGTCACCCAACACAAATATGTCTCCGACTCCAATGCAAGTTGAAGAGCCAATCTGTTCTAAATCAAAAATAATTCAATATTTCTTTATCAGCTAAGTGATTCCTTCGCAAAGGTTCGTTTATCTTTTTCAGTATATAAATATTATCAAATAGTACAACAAGACGTATATGTGAATCTTTTTCGTTGGCATAACCTGGATATAAACTATACCTAAATGCAGGCCTGCCTAAATGTTGATATAATTTTATTATATAAGCGTTGCTTAGTAAGTTGAAAACTTTAAAGATTACATGCTTATCGGTCTCTTGTTTTGCTTATAGAGAAACCTCAATATTATTGTTCTCTTATATATATTGGGTAATCTTAACCCAATATTTGGTCAGCATGCTATAGAACTATCAAAACTAATGACTACGCGCATCTTATTTTTTTATTTTGACGTCAGGCTTGCGATTATGTCAAGTACTTTGTTTTGATTGATGTCTTATAAATCCCAACATAGAAGTTAGAAAGTTTAACCGCTTCTCTCATTCCCGCGACAAATCTTACCACAATAATATGATTTAGTAATTTACCCTCTTCCCACGCGCTACTAAGCCGCGCGTGTGCCGTCAATTGGCACGTCATCACCGACGAGACTCGCCGCAAACTTTGACGTGTGATGGATAATAAATATATCGTTGGAAAACTTAAAAGAGTATGAATTATTATTACTGAATAATTTTCCAATATACTTGGTGTGTAACATCAGCGAGGTAGTGGAGACATGACAAATGAGAGAAATACAGAATAACCAGAAACAAAATTAAATTAGTAATCGAATAAATTATGGACTTAAAGGTATCTTAAACATGTCAAAATTTGGTTTTTGACTGTGTAGCTGATGTATCTAGTACATATACTTAAAGGACAAATATCACCGAAGAATCAACAAACCAAAAAAAAAAACAGAAATAAATGTTAGTATATATATTTTTATTGACATTTATTAGGATATAGAAAAATTTAGAAAACTCAATCAAAGGTCTCTCTTTTAAAGTTGTCGTGTTCTCTCTTGAATGATTCTTCTTCTCCTTCTTCGAGATGACAAGTTCAGAGAACGAGATTTTACCATCCCTTATTCTATCAGACCGGTTTAAGCTGCAGATTTCTAGGCTTAGCGTTCGATTTCGTCGCTGAAAGTGAAAAGTTCATCTAGCTTTAGTTTTCTCTTTTCATGGTTTCCGCGGGAAAAGTTCGTCTTTTTTGAAGCCCTTTTGACACAAAAGACCAGAACAAGGTTCGACTTCGGATCTCTCTTCTTTCTGAATTTTCATCTCTTGGTTGATATGAATATCATTATCTCTGCTTGACTGCAAAAAAAGGTTCAAACTTTGTGTTTCTCTGTTTCATTCTCTTATTGAAGCTGTAACTTTTATTCTGATGGTTGCTTCTGATATACCATTTCATGATTTGCTATGTGATAATTTGGTTCTATATCTTATAATCGAATCTTGACTTTTATAACAAGAATGTTATATCAAATCACTGGGTGAGAGTAATGGATTTTTTTTCCTTATTGGGAGGTGTTTAAGATGGTCCACCATTAGTGGCTAAAAGAAGAAGATACAGTAGGAACCAATAACTGACAATGACATTAGAGTTTGGTCTGTTTTTGGAAATGCAATTAGAGGTTTTGAGAACAAAATTCAGTGACTTGTATCTATTTGACAACCTTTCAAAAGACACTAGTAAAAGAACAGGGCTTTTCGGGTGTATATGATGACTCCGATGTTTCGCCATATCAATGGAGCTTATAGATGTAGGGAAGGTAGTAGCTAGCGTTGACGAATTGGGTGATGGATAATGACTTAATGTCACAACCTTTGCTTTTGGCTGCAAATCACTTACATATCTCTTTAACTTGTGATCTTGTATCTTTTGCAATTCTTGACTTTGATGAATGAAGTTTTGTATTTTTTTTTTTTTGTTTTGTTGCTAGTTGAAGAAATATGAATACAACCTCGACACATTTTGTTCCACCGAGAAGGTTTGAAGTTTACGAGCCTCTCAACCAAATCGGTATGTGGGAAGAAAGTTTCAAGAACAATGGAGACATGTATACGCCTGGCTCTATCATAATCCCGACTAACGAAAAACCAGACAGCTTGGTACTTCAAAGTTTGCTATATATTTCAGATAAAGTGAATTCAGAAACTAATGCTTGCTTTAATCTTTGTTCAGTCAGAGGATACTTCTCATGGGACAGAAGGAACTCCTCACAAGTTTGACCAAGAGGCTTCCACATCTAGACATCCTGATAAGGTAAGTTATAATATAGCTCATTTGGTTATCTTAATTCCTTGAAGATTTTGTCATTTTAATCTTTATGTCTTCACAGATACAGAGAAGGCTAGCACAGAATCGAGAGGCAGCTAGGAAAAGTCGTTTGCGCAAGAAAGTATGAAACTTTATGTTCCTGCAACTCGTAAAACAGTTTTGTTTTCTTTAAACTGAGCTATAGAGTATTTTCTTGCAGGCTTATGTTCAGCAGCTAGAGACTAGCCGGTTAAAGCTAATTCATTTAGAGCAAGAACTCGATCGTGCTAGACAACAGGTTTGCACAAAATATTATTCTTCCTTAAGTATCTTGTTGATGTAATAATATATGATCATAATGTTGCAGGGTTTCTATGTGGGGAACGGAGTAGATACCAATGCTCTTAGTTTCTCAGATAACATGAGCTCAGGTTTGAGTCTTCTTTCACCTTTAGCGTTTAGGTAGTTTCCATTTGATTTTGAGATTCATCAGTTTTCTTTTTCTTGTTAGGGATTGTTGCATTTGAGATGGAATATGGACATTGGGTGGAAGAACAGAACAGGCAAATATGTGAACTAAGAACGGTTTTACATGGACAAGTTAGTGATATAGAGCTTCGTTCTCTAGTCGAGAATGCCATGAAACATTACTTTCAACTCTTCCGAATGAAGTCAGCCGCTGCAAAAATCGATGTTTTCTATGTCATGTCCGGAATGTGGAAAACTTCAGCAGAGCGGTTTTTCTTGTGGATAGGCGGATTTAGACCCTCAGAGCTTCTCAAGGTAATAGAAAAACCTGTCATTAATCCATAAATTGTAATGGTTTTTTTTGCAATGATTTTGGATATGGATTTTTTTTTTTGTGTTAGGTTCTGTTACCGCATTTTGATCCTTTGACGGATCAACAACTTTTGGATGTATGTAATCTGAGGCAATCATGTCAACAAGCAGAAGATGCGTTATCCCAAGGTATGGAGAAACTGCAACATACATTAGCAGAGAGTGTAGCAGCCGGGAAACTTGGTGAAGGAAGTTATATTCCTCAAATGACTTGTGCTATGGAGAGATTGGAGGCTTTGGTCAGCTTTGTAAATCAAGTAAGAAAGAAATGTTTTTACAAAAACTAACGAAGGATAACAACTAGTTTCTTGAGTTTGTTGTTGTTCTTAAACTGTTTTGTTGTTGTAGGCTGATCATCTGAGACATGAGACATTGCAACAGATGCATCGGATCTTAACCACGCGACAAGCGGCTAGAGGTTTGTTAGCATTAGGGGAGTATTTCCAAAGGCTTCGAGCTTTGAGTTCGAGTTGGGCGGCTAGGCAACGTGAACCAACGTAATTAAGGTGTTTAGATGTCAAGAAAGGTTTGAGACCTTAACAATCAAGAATGGAGTTTGCTGGTGAGTGGATTTTTGGGTCAAGAACAAGAGCAATAACACAAGCTGCTGTGTGATGATGAATCTTGTCTTGCGGCTAAAGGAAATGTTTGAGGAAAGTTGTACATATGATCAGCAACGTAAAGTTTATAGCTTTTTAGAAACCAACTTTTCGATGGTTGTTCTTTTTTTTTTGTATGTAATATTATAGATAAGCTTGTGGTATATATGATTTTAATGTGACATTACGAACTTGATTTATAACCATGGTAAAATTATTTAACAAAATATGTAATAATAGAATGGGGGAAGGGGAATAAATAAAAAGACATTAGTGAAAATTACAAAAATCAATGTGAATCATATATAGTCGAAAAGAGATAAAAAAAACAATTTATAAAAAAAAGAATCAATAAGCAAACACAAATGTTTCTGTCAGAATCAATGGGATTAGATTTTCTTCTACCTTTACAAGGAAGGGGAAAAATAATCAACAAAAAATAAATGTAAGAACACCTGAGGATCATTCTGAATCATCTGATCAAACTACTAGAGAGAAACATAAAACCAGAAAAGAAGAAGAAAAAATGGGATGATGTGTGAAAGGAAATCCATGGAGATTTACAGAAAAATTTAGAAGAGATAAAAAAACAAACAAATCTCAGGCAGAAATTGAAGTAAGATGATCAAGAACTTGTCTGATGTTAGGCCTTTCATTGACAGAGAGAATGCACCTGATTGCAACAGCAAGTGCATCCTCCATTCCCTTTGAGAACTCTTCCCCACCTGCTATGTCTCTGTCTATGCAATCCATTCTCCTTCCTTCTTGATCACACAACCTCACCCAATCGGTCAGATCAACGGCTCCTGTTTGACCTGAGATTATGTCACCTGCGCTCCGTCTAGTCAAAAGCTCCATGAGAATCACACCAAACGCATAGACATCGGATTTGAGTGTTGGTATCGGTTTGGAAGCCGAGGAAAGTTCAGGAGCAGAGTAACCGAGTGCACTCATGTTTAGTATCTGTTCCGCTACACCAGATGGAGTCATCAAACGGTGAACACAGTAATCAGTTATTCGCACGGTATTGTCAGGACTTGAGAGGATTATGTTAGTTGGCTTCAAGTTCCCGTGTGGCATTGCTCTATCATGAAGGTAGAGAAGACACTGAGCCACTTCAACTGCAACTTTTAGTCTTTGGCTGAAGGACATTGGAGAATACCTCCGAGGAGTAGTCTCTGCACAGAAAATTTGGCAGGGTGATTAACTTTTTTTCAAACAAGATACAGAAAGGCTTGTAGTTATAGGACTAAAAAGACTAATTAAAAGATCTTCTAACCGTAAAGATGCATGGCTAAGCTCTCTCCTCTCAGGTAATCAGACAGGAGAAGTCTTTCTTGTTCTCTGGGACCCCAATAGTATGCTCGCAACGGAACAATGTTAGGATGTTTTAAAGAGCCGATTTTTTTGGCTTCCCGTGCGAAATCTTTCTTATGCCTCACGAGGCCAACTCTCAACCATTTCACCGTCAACATGTGTCCATTATCCAGTGTTGCTTTGTACAGTGTTCCATGGCTGCTTCTACCTAGAACTTCTGCAGGAGCTCGGGATAACTCTTCTGCTGTGAGTTTTAGTGAAACGTCTAAGAAGAAGAGTTCTCCGGCCAATCTATCAGGTGAGTAAACATCTAACATCACAGGCTGGTCGCTAAAACGGGGTGAGGAGGATAGTGGGGAGCCTCCTGAAGAAGACTTGCGCCCAGATGCTGCAGGATAATCATCAAGGAGGTTTGTAGGAGCAGAAGTAGCAGGCGCACCCTGCTCGGATATTTCAGCTTCACATCCGGGTATCCCAGATAACGACCTTGAATTTGCGGTGAGCAAGTGATCGTTTGAGAAGCTCAAAGATGATGACTGCTGCTCAACATTTGAGCTGAAGTTGAATAAGGAGGGACGAGAAGAGCGTCCAAACTTGGTGTCTCTAGTCGTTGCTTGGTCTGTAAATCTATTCCTCCCGTGAAAGTCCTTGAGCTGTGTTCGATGATAGGCAAACAAGACAAAAAGAATCATAATAGCAGCTCCAACTGAAGCAACAATAATCGCTATTCTTATGCTAAGCTTCGAATGATGTTTTTTCCCAGGTAAAGACAGATCACCAGAAGAATCCGCTGGAATCCGTCCTGGGAGACTTAGCTTGGAGTTACCAGGATAAAATGAAGAAGGCGGGTAGCTTCTAAGGTCTTCCGGAATTATGCCTGATAGGTCGTTATACGACACATTGAATCCCACCATTTGGGAAGGAAGCTTATTGGGAATTTGACCCTTGAAAGTATTGTTTGACAAGTCAAGGAACAAAAGGCCACTAAGCTTGTTGAGGTCGCTTGGAAGTTCCCCGGACAGCTTATTATTGGCAAGATTCAGCACTTTAATTTTTTCCATTGTACCTATATCCCCAGGCAGCATACCCGTCAAAGAATTGGTTGAAAGGTCAAGTAACTCCATCTGCGGATAAGAATTTAGAACCAAAAGTTCGCTTGCACGTGAACCTCGAAAAGGAATTGGCCCCTCCAAGTTATTCCTAGAAAGATTCAAACTTCTCAAGCTTGCAAAAGTGAAGAAACTCACTGGAATGAAGCCACTGAACTTATTTGAACTGAGATCAATCACAGAGAATTGAGAATCACCCCACAGAGAAGGCAAGCTACCAGAGACAGAATTATTCCTAATGCTCAACACACTTAATCTTGAAAATGCAGAAGTAAAGTTCGGCAAGCTTCCCGACAAGTTGTTTGAGCTAAGATCAAGAACATCTGGAGTAGCTTCCCACTTTTGAACAACAGACACGTCGCCAGAGAAAGTATTCCCACTCAAATCTATCACTGAGCAACTTTTAAAACTCGACGGAAGATCCCCAGACAGGCCGTTAGAAGAAAGATTCAACATAGTTAACGTTGATGAATTGATTTCACTAATTGATCCTGCATTTGAACCAAAAGAAACTCCTTTAATATACATTTATACAACAGCTTCAGACAATGTGACACAAGTGTCTAGTCAAGACCATGAAACCAGTCAAATCAATGCTCAATGACATAAAGTTCAATAATTCTATTCCTGTATACCCTAAAAGTAGCAAGAAGAGAAAAGTTGTAAGATTTGAATTAACCTGTAAAACCGTTTCGACTTAGATCTAGCTCTAGCAAAGGAATCGAACTCTGCAACAA
The DNA here is from genome assembly GCF_000001735.4 of Arabidopsis thaliana. Taxonomy (NCBI): domain Eukaryota; kingdom Viridiplantae; phylum Streptophyta; class Magnoliopsida; order Brassicales; family Brassicaceae; genus Arabidopsis; species Arabidopsis thaliana. The sequence goes on along the minus strand of NC_003076.8, from coordinate 3,134,386 downwards.
CTCTTGAGGTACTAAACCGAACAACTCGTTACGAGCAAGCTTCAATATTCTCAAACTCGGCTGTGATCCAAAATGCGGTAACTCACCATTGATCTGGTTATTCTCTAAGTCAACAATCTCGAGATTCTTGAACGAACCAATGGACTCCTCACTGAAAAACTTGCCATTTAACGCATTGTGGCTCAAATTCAAGTGACGGAGAGTGTTGGAAATGCTGGAAATGTTCTCCATTGGTAAAGATAAGCCACCGTTGAAACGGTTACAGCTCAAATCAACGAACTCAACATTCTTAAGCTCAGTGAAAATCTCACCAACATCTCCCCAAATCTCGTTCTTATGCAAATCCAAAGATCTTAGCTGCTGAAGATTCCGAAAGCCACTAGGAAACCCACCTTCGAACTTGTTGGAAGACAAATTGAGATGATTCAAACTCCAAAGCTCCGAGATCCGACCCGGTATAGGTCCGTAGAAACCGTTATCCGACAGATCTAAGTGTTGAAGCGACGAGATTCCACCCAATGAAGGAACGACCCGACCCGAGAAGCTGTTTCCGGATAAAGAGAGGTTACGAAGACGAGTAAGACCAGAGAGAGTGCTGAATTTGAGTTCGCCGGAGAGACCACGACGGTCGAGATTAATGGCGATGATTGAACCGGTTTCAGGGTCGCAAGAGATACCAGGCCAGTCATTAGGGCAAGTAGATGGATCAGTGAGGCTGCTTGTATCTGACCATGAGATTCGTTGGTGTGAGGTCTCGTCACGGATCCCTTTACGGAACTCGAGTAGAGATCGGAGCTCCGTCTCGGTGACGGCGTTGGCACCGTGGAGGAGGAGAAGGAGTGAGAGGAAGCAGAAAGTGAGAAAATGACTCATTTAGCCCTGAAGAATCTATCTACTCCACAGAAGCAAATGCAGAGTGAGAAACACAGAAAGAATAAACCCTAGTAAGGATTCATAGCTGAGACTTGAGAGAAGAGAGAAACAGAGAGACGGAGATTTAGGGATTGTACTCGGAATCTGAAAAAAATTGAAAGAGGGGAAGAAGAAGAAGAGAGAGAGAAGAGTGTGTTTTTGAGGTTTTCCAAAAAAAAATCGAATTTTTATATTAGTTTTCTTATACTTCTTTATGGTATGACATTTTTTTCTATGCAATCAGAGATTAATACTAGTTTCCAATTTAAAGTTCAGATATTTTAAAAACTTTTATCATTTTAGGAATTATGAGTTTTCTCTTTACCTACTTTTACTCTAGTTAATGGAATCAATTTTTTGTTAATGGAATCTATAATTACTGATTAGTGATTACTCTCTCTAGTTCTTTTTTCTTTTTTGGTAACCTGACTACCAGTTTTTTTTTCTCTCATGTTAAAAAAACTTATGTTTTTACATAGACCATAGTGTGATCTCTTTTGAATATTCTCTGACATTCAAATAAGTAACCAAACCACATAAAATGGACTCAAAAAGGTGTTTTGGGGAAACCATCTTAGAAGACCAGTGACTATTGTTCAAAGGTTTTACTTAAAATCAATCATACCGTGAAAAAAAGACTACTTTAAATGAAAAAGAGTTGTTAGATGTGTCATTACATTTTGTTACACTAATTGCGTCAAGTCATTATCACTTATCAGCATTTATCATCTTTGTTATTACATATACTAGTTTAGGAAACATAATTAACTTGACGTAGTTAATGATACCAAAACCGGTAGATTCAAAACCAGGATATGAGTACAAGTACCAACCCAAAATATTTGTTTAAAAGGATATAACAATAAATATTATTTTTTTAAAAGGTGAAAAGAGAGGAAGAGAAGTGGTGGAATAATATATGATTAGTTTGCACTTTGCAGATAAGTAAAAAAACAGACTGGAAAGGACAATGGCATGTCTTTGAGTCGCTGTGTCTTTTCTTTTTTTTTCTCTTTTCTGAAGATGAAGAAAATTCGCACCCAAACCCTTTTTCTCACATGCAACACAACGTGACGGGGATATTGTAAGTAACGCCGTTAAGTTCTTTGTCCGTACACTGTACTACTCCTTAAACGGGAACGGAGATACTAAATAAGAGAAGAACGTGGTCTGTCATACTCAATTACTACTACTCTTCCGGACCAACCTGTCTATTTTTTTTCCCCTAATCACATACATTATTCTGTGTAAATTAGCTAAATATGACCATAATTTGCTATTTTAATTTAAATAATTAGTTGACAAAACATAAATTATTGACATTTCATGCAAAAATAAATAAATAACTTGACTACCCTAAGGTTAATAAGCTTTTTGAAGATTTATGGCACTGTTTGACTGATTGATTTATACATTCCCACTTGGAATATATATCTCCTTGTCGCGAATTTTAATGATAATACAAATATATATATAAACATTATAACTCTTGAGTAGTCTATTTATTTGCTCCTTTTAGAATGTCATTTTCTCTAACCATAAAATGAAAGATGCCAAACTTATTATATTTTGTCTATGTCTGTCCATCTCTCTTTCATATAATATATTATTGGGTCCAACTAAATAATACCATTTTGTTATTGTCGAAACTTTGACAACTAGTTGGAAAACCCCCACTAAAATACTCTTACTTTTCTTATAATTAGCATAATCGTCTAGAGTCTAAAGTAATGTGAGAAATGCCATTGCAATTTAAGAAAAACTTAAAGCATAGAGAGATAAAAAGCTGTCTCGATTTTCCGCAAAAAGAATTGGGTTCCCGTGACTCTTCTAAGATCTCAAGTACTCCCGAGGAGAATACAAACTCATAAAAGTAAAAGACATTTTGTCCTACAAACTTGGCTTAATAACTATAAAAGCTCAAAGAGTTTCTGAGAGCACCTGTGATTAAAAATAACTTTGATTTCTGCTGAAGCTTCCAAGAAAAGCTTTCTGGCTTCTCAAACATCTGATCATCTGATCTCAAAGGACTTCATGAGCCTTTCCATAGTATCGGTTAATGAATGGGGACTGCAAAAACAGAAGAAGCGAAAACCAGATCATTCACATACTCAGAGCTTTGTAACAAACTATAATCAAAACCCTTTTTTTATCAGTATCCTATTTGTTAGACTGAAACAGATTTAAACAAATTAAAGGTGGATTTTTGAGCTTTTTGTTTTACCTGGACACCAGAGACGTCTGGTGTATCTGGTGAAGGCTGAGGGTAGAATTTGTAGAACTTCATCTTTTGAAAGGCTTGCTTAGTATCTTCGCTCATTTCTTCTATTGCTTTCTTTCGAGCATCTTTGGCCTCTCGATTTGCTTTCTTTGCTGCTCGAACTTGCTCTTTGACATATTCCTGAGAAGGAAAAAAACGGTAATTAGAGAAGTTACTCAAGCGTCAAAAACTGACAGTTACGTTACACCTCACTCTTACTTTGAATTCATCCGCTTGTTCAGCAGGTAATGCTTCCTCTTCAACCAGTTTATCGACAAATTCCTGAGATAGAGGAATAAAAAGCCATCTCAAGACTCAGCATACAATGAATGCGATTTCGAACACACAAGGAAGGAGCAGTGCAAAGATGACAATTATCTGGACTCAAATGAAGGAAAAAAACAAGTTTTATCATCACAAAAAAGCCAAATACACACCTGAAGTTCATCAAACTCCCAGTCAAATTCACATACAACCTGCACAAACAGAAAATCAAAGCTTGATGAAAACCCCAAAACAATGTCCCCCTATCAGATCATTTCATGTAGACCTGCCACTTCAAAACAGTCATTGCATGCCAGAAAACTTACCGGGGGTTCAGAGGGGAACATTATTTGGACCTCAGTACTCTGTTCAAGTTCATCTTCCTTAAAGGGTTGATAGAAATCTGCAAAGAAAAAAAAAAGAGAGATTAGAATTTGTTGCTGCATACCACATACATAACAAGATAAAACATACGAATATACAACTGCTAACAGCCTGCCATCTGCTATAAATGGTTCACTCTGCAAATTTAACTAGTATTGGTAGTAGATGAATAAAACTCACAAGGAAGGCAATACTCAAACTTCTTAAGTTGATCTTCCTTCATATGTCTGAGAGCAGATCTGCAGATAACGTACAAAGTTAAATTAAGTACACCAGAACTGGAGAATTTAAACAATACTATCTGTAGAAGCCACATATTTGCAACAAAAAGACCCATGTATCAAATTTCTGCACCCTAAAGAAACATAACTGAATGAGGGAACAAACAATGCAACCCGACTCATCACACATAGTAGCTACGTGAAGCCATGTTTTCATGTTCGAATTTCAATACGAATGTAATGTTACTCAAAATCCGTTCATAGCGAGCGAAAATCGATTTTTATAACTCTACCAGTCATCTTACACTGATAAAAGAAGAGAACACATGTTACTTACCTTCTCTGCGTACAACCCAAAGTAAAAATTTGAGAATTCATCTTATCCACTTGTCTATCTCTGCAAGAAGAACAAAGGAAAAGTAGTAAGCAACTGCTGGTAAACATCAGAAGTAAGAATAGCCCAAGAAAGAATCTCTGTTTCTCTTCTCAATGATTTAGGCCATGCCACCAAATGTCTAACAGATGCACGTGGAACACATATTACCTTTTCTCAATCGGAATGTATGGAAGCCAGTCCATTTTCATCTTCTTCATTGGAATGATTTCCTCCACTTCTCTCTGAACAGATGTGATTCCTATCTTATCAGAAGGCGGAAAGGGTGATTCAATCTGCATATATAAAATTGATGAATTTTAGAAAGAGAAATGAGATAATATATGATCTGAAATTCAGAGATCAGTGACAGCAAGCCAACTTAAATAGAACAAGAACTTACAACAACAACAGCTGGGACATGGACAATCTTGTTTGCGCCTTTGTAGGGGACTAGTTGAGCTGTAACGTTAAAAAGAAAAACTTAGACAAGAACAAGAAGCAAATGTTCAAGAAAAGGAAGAGAGCATAGATTTTTGAAGTAAATTAGAAAGAACCACAAGAGCCGAGGATTATTTAGACAAGTCAAACGATAAGAAGACAGTAAACTACCTATAATCAAAGCAAGATTAAAAAAAGCGAGAGAAGTAGCTTACGTTCTGTACAGCCAAAGACATAAACCTTCTTCCCATAGAGCTTTCCTCCTTCCTCCAATGCTTCCTGACATACAAATGAAGAAAATATCAGACTCTCGTCCACCCCGGAAAACATGTCAACTAAACAATAGAGAACGTAATCCAAACAACTTACTTCAAGATTTTGGAAATCCCAATTGAATTCATAAAGTGCATCTAATTGATCCCACTGCCATCACAATGTAACAAACATAAGCAAGGACTATCAATGGAAACAGTAGCTCTGATGTTGAAGCCAAATTCCACAAAAACAATATACCTCAGTTCCCACTGGAAATGCAACCTTCCACAAATCCTCCTGAAACACACAAAACAAGCGCACATGTTAATTTGCAACATACACAGAAGAAATAAGACCAGAAAAACAACCTCTTTTATTAGAACTTAAAAATACTGAAGTATTGAAGATATTTTTGATAATGAGATAACACCACACCACTCATTTGGAATGACATACTATATCTGACACAATAAGTATAATGGCGCACAATTGCTCTCATAGATAAAGCCACCAACAAAGTTATATCTTGTGTATCGTTCTTGCAACCAAGAACACTAAACAGATCCACATTATAAGTTAAGCTATAAGATGAACATACAGGTCCAAAAACGTATCTCATTGTTGTTTTCACAGAGAATTTCGAGTCATCAAATTAGCATAACTAACCCCATATTGCATAAGTGCTGAATCCTAATTATAATTACATAATATCTCAAGCTAAGGTTAACAAAAGCATACCAGACTACGCTTCTCCTCGAAGTAGACAGGCTCTTCCTTAACTTTGGCCGCTCTCGGTTTCTTAGCTTTCGGAACAGGTTTCTTCTCATCTTTAATCTCAGTATCCTTCTTCGTAGCCCTCTTTCGTTTACCACCACGACGAGCAACAGGTTTCTTCTCAACTTCTTCCTTTACTTCCTCAGCTTTGACCTCATCTTCCTGATTCTCCTCATCCTCCTCTAAGGAATCAGGTTTCGCATCCTCTTCTTCCTCTTGATCTCCCTTAGCCTCCTCTTCTTCCCCATTCTCCTTCACCTCGTCGACGACTTCTTCCTCATGCTGTTGACTCTCCTCCTGCGTCGTCTTCGTCGTCTCCTCTATCACCTCATCGTTCTGAGTCTCCGCAACAGCAGCTTTGCGACCTGCTTTCGAAACACCCTTTCTCTTCGCTCCTTTCTTCATTGCCACAGTACTCTACCAACGAATTGAGCAACCCTACTGGTTTCGCCGGCGAAGATAGAGAAAGAGAGAGAAAGCTAGGGATTGATGGCGGTGGATCCGGAATTTCGAATTTTTTTTCCGGAGGAGACACAAATTTGGGGGTTTTGTTTTTTATTTTATTTTATCTTTTCTTTTTGTCCAAATGTGTTCTACTTATTGCGTGATTTCAACGAGCGCTCTTCATGAAAAGGAAATAGGGTTTTTGATTTTTTCCCCCAAATTATTTAGGCGCCGTTTGCGAAAATATTATTGTAAGGCCCAAAATTCATATATAGCTTTTGGCTAATTAATTATTTTTTGAATAATATGATAATTTAATATTTTTCATCATGTTTAATATTTTCATCATGTTTACAGATAATTTGCAAGCTATTTAGGGAAATTTGTTATATTAGAAGAAGTTTTTTTTTTTTTTTTTGCTTTGATAACATTTGTTATATTGTGGACACAAACTTTTTTGAAGATATTAAATTTATAAAATTGAATTAAGTATATCAAATAATAATTTGAAATTACATTTAATCTTTATAGTCTAAGAAATTCATACGGACAATATCCGTCCAGATGCGAAAAAGACAACTCAACAACAACAACTAAACCCATGGTGACGAAATAAAGCCCAACGTTATTTCCCATATCTTACGAATCCTTAATGGGCCTATATAGTATATTTGATACCAATTACAGACCCATGATGGGGATAAAAGCCTCAACTACTGAACAAAGATGATCGAAGCACATATACATTACTAGTCTGATTTTGTAAGTGGAATCCGATTTAAATATTTTGAATCAACGTATGTAAAATGATATCAATACATAAAAATACATCAAAACACATCAAATACTGAAATACATATTTTAATACTGAGATTTCAAAAGTTCAAGGCAGGCATGTGTAACTCATATAAGATCGGATTGTTTGTGAGTGTAAACAACACAATCTTCTAGTGGAAGTGCGATACACGTGAGGATGTAACCTTTTTGAATCTGCTCTTCCTCAAGAAAGGACCCTAGTGACTGATCCACTTTCCCTGACACCAACTTTCCACAACATGTCCCACAAGTCCCTGACCTACACGAGTATGGCAGTTCAAGTCCCGCGTTCTCCGCAGACTCAAGTATGCAACAATCTTCGTTTCCTTCTATCTCTTGCTCCTCACCTTCCGGACTAATCAGTTTCACTTTACGAGACTCTTTTGCAAACACCTTCCCAAAATTGCCTCTCGACGATGACAAGCCAAAATAAGTCGTGTTATTGAGCCTGGTCGTAAGTTGAGCTTGTGATGGTGATATTCGTGATATTACAGGGATTTTTATGATGTAAGAGGAGTAGAGTACTTGATCCATCAATTATGCTTTGGCTTTTGATGAAACTATAATGTAAGAAAAACGAATCAAACCAAATGTATATATGTAGTTATAGCTCAAACATCAGCCCAAACCCTTAAAATCATTCATGTGACACGTGCATAGGGAGGTGCTACGTGTAGTTTATAGGCTTGTAGCTCACAAACCTCCAAACCAATGTGGTGGTGTTCCGATTTTGCATATGACGCAAAGAAGGTCAAATTAACTCAAATGATAGTAATGGGGTTATTTTCAATAGTTAACGCATAAACAGAGGACTTTTCGTGAAATATTGTTGTTTCTAAACTTGACGCAAATTTTCTCGCTGACACAACTGAAATCCATTGTTATCGTCGACTCGAAGCTTAACAATGGTTTCTGACGAATAGAGCTAAAACCATTCACAATGTTATTCTCGCCTTCGAAATTGCAATCACCCCAATCTCTAATCTCTTGGAATCCGATTCTCCATAACGGATTCATCGATAAAAATCTCTCCTTTCGCCGACGGGTCACTCTCCGGCTAGCTTCACCGATTTCACGATTGACCAAGGGTTCAGACTCAATCGCATCTTCTACTCCCTCTGCATTGTACTCGAATCCTCAGGAGCCATCGATCTCTTCCCAATTAACATCGTCCGTGGGACAGCCTCCTCTCCAACTCTCTCAATGGACATTCACACAGAAGCACTTCGTCTTGCTCAATGTCGTCGCTTGCGTGGTAAGCCTCTCTTGGATTTAGGTTTTGATTCAAATTGCTCAATAAAGATCTGGACTTTATGTCACTTTGTAAACAATCATCATCATGGGTTCTGTTGCAGACAGCAATTTCAGCATCGTGGCTCTTCTTTGCTGCGATTCCTACTCTTCTGGTTCGTTCTCCAACATTTTGCTTTTACAGATTTCTTCAACCCTTTGATGGATTTTGAAGGTTGATTTGAGTTTTACTTTGGAATGTTGAGAAAGGCTTTCAAGAAAGCAGCTGAGTCTCTTGAAAAGCTTTTGGATGTAACTAGAGAAGAGCTACCAGATACAATGGCTGCTGTTCGTTTATCGGGAATGGAGATCAGTGACTTAACTATGGAGCTCAGTGATTTAGGGTTTGTCTCACATCCCACCATGATGATTACCAATTTCTTCATATCTGTTTTGTAACTCTTTCAGTGTTTGTGTAGCCAAGGTATCACTCAAGGTGTTAAAAGCTCGACACGGGCTATTCGTGTAGCTGAAGATAGACTAAGACGGTTAACAAACATGAATCCAGGTCTGACCTTTCACTTCTGAACTCTTCTATTCGAACTATGGACTTTCATGGTTAACTCCATTTTTACCTCATCAGTAGCTTCAATGCAGGAGGTGATGCGTCAAACCAAGACAGATGAAACAGAACCAATGTTGGCTAAACAAGCGAGGAGCTTTAGAGAAGGTGTTGTTAAGGGACGCTCTTTATGGCAATTGTTCTCCACAATCACTCGTTTCTCTAAAATCACTACAAGTTATCTTGCAAAGCGTGCTAAGCAGTAGAAGCCTAGAAGGTGATCAATCAGATGCCACTTTTCTCTTTACCCTTTTTCAGAGTCCGCTTGAGTCTTTCTAGCTTAAGAGTGTAATTTGATTGATTTGAAATTATGATATTAATATCAATATATCATGATGATTCATGAGATGCAAAGAAAGTATGTTGTAGAGTAACTACCAAACAAGATTATCCAATTCTACATCAAGATTCTAGTTACATGTCGTAGTCGTTAACTCCACCTCGTTTTCCCGAGCTAACTGGTTGTTTCCTTATCCCTTTCCTCATTACGTTGAGACTCCTAGTTGAAGTTTCGATAGATGAAGGTTCTTCTTTCTCTTCCTGCAACACACAAAAAAAAAAAGATAATAGTAGCTTAGCAGAAAGAAAGTATCCTTGAGTTTACAGAGGAGAGACAGAATGATCAGTTTTTACATTTCTTGCTCTAGCTTTCACCATGTCTGAAGAAGAAGAAGAAGAACGTCTGAATCTCAGACACTTGAAGAAAGCCTTGACAGTTTGAGGCATGAGCTTGCAACAATCTCTTTTGTGATCTCTCTCTTGCTGCATCTTCGCTATCTTCTAAGTTCCTCTATATGTGACTTTCTCCTCAAATTTTCTTTGTCACCAAAAGATCAATCATATGCTTAAACTGTGATTATAAAGCGGTGAATTATAACCAACTCTTTTTAAAAACATTGCACCATCTTTTAGAGTGGCCGTCTCTTTCTTTGTTAAAAGCTGAGGCTATAAGAAAACCAACAATTCCATAAGTTATGTCCTAAAATTCGAATTTTTTTTGTTCGACTAAGATTGGCATCATGACATTTAAGTTTTCCTTAATCGATATATACATACTTTTTGTCTTTTTTCCTTCAAATTATGTCAAGCTCTAAACTCTAATTTTTTACATTCCGAACATTCAAGTCTCAACCATTTGTATTTTTCAATTAATGGTTTATATTCGAGGGGTAGGTGTATATATAGCCAAAGCCGAAAGATAATAAATAGATTTCCTTATTTATCAAGTCCCACCTCATCATTCATTCAACTTTCTTGGATATATGTACTGAGAGCGAGACACCACCACATGACTCTAGAATATACATGCAAATAATTTTTTTAAAACCAATTAGTTATTTAATTTGCTTTTTTGTTTTGTTTATGATAAGGTATTTATTTGGTTCTACATTTTTCGAGGTAAGAGATCGAATTGATCTGTTTGTTTCTTAAGATGATATATGATCGGTTATTTCTTTTACAAGTTTCTCACAAGAAATTAAGTATGATTCACGTCTCTCTTTAGTTATTGTCTTAAAGAAAAAAAATAAAGGACTCGTAGGAGTTGCAATCTTCAGGAATTATACGATACAAATATGAAACTATTCTCTTAGATCTTACACTAAATAGATGAAAATGTAAGGAAGAATTTCTCCGTCAAATATTATTAGTTGAAGTGAAAAACTAAAACGGCTTCTTGTTGGTGCCTCCCGGCTTGCCGGAACTTTCTCTCGACTTCTTTAGTACATTCTTTTTCCCGGGAAGACCCCTCGACGACACTTCCACAACCTTAACTTCCTCCTCCCCATCCTCCTGTCGTGATAAATTTGAAGTTTATATTAAAAAGGAGATATATCTTTAAGCATACATACAAATAAACAAAAAAAGTTGATGGGGTGATGTGTCAGCGCAAGAACTGAAGATGATCTATTCTTTATGAGGTGTCAGCATCTAACTAAAGTTAAAATCCCTTTAAGTTTCACCTAACAAGTTTTTTTTTCTAGACCACCAAAAAAACATGCAGCTCACTAGTTAGTAGTTACAGTCTTGTTTTAAGATATAAGATATGACTTCACGTAAATAGGATCCGATCCGAAATTGTTCTAACCAAACCAACCCAATATTAAGCTTTGTCGATATGAATGCCTAAAGAATCCATCATATATATATGTACAATGCGTGTTAGCAATCATATATGAAGTTTGAAGCTTAGAATAATATATAAGAAATTTGGACTAATCCACTTATTAGTAGTTAATTTCGAGTTAAGAGTTAAAAACCATAAAATCGTTCAACTCATAGTTAAAAAAAAAAAAATACATTCAAAATCTTGACAACTAATTTTCCTTCAATAGTCAAGAGTTACAATCTCTACCGAAAGAGAAAAATCTTTACCAAAGCTCAATCCAATATATGAAACTCATCATCTTGAGACGACGAGATCTAATCACATGAACGCTCACAGAGGAATGTTAATTATGGTCGTTTATCACAGAAATCACTTACCGGAAAACTATGATCAGATGGAGATCGCAAACCGAGAAGCTTGAGTAAAAGAGATCCGAAAGTTTGGTGGATGAACTTAAAAGGAATCCATAGATAATAAGAAACTCCTCTCTCCATGTTTTTCTTCAATTCTGCTTCGTGAGAGCTAAGTGAGAGACTGAGGTGTGACTTGAGTTTATTAATATAGGCTCATCAGTATTTAGTAATTTACACTAATTATTATAAAATGGTAATTACATATATTAATCTACTAATAACAGCTCATTTGGCGCGTCTTTTCGTATTATTGCATGTTCGGTATAAAATATTACTATTTATTTATGTTTTTCAACATGATGTACACATGTGCTCTACTTACAATAAGGTTGACCAGATCAAATTGGTTTTGAAGGCCAATGATCGATGAAAGTCTTAATTTATCTTATTAGATCTTTCTTCTATATATAAACTAGCTGTGAGAAGTTTTATCAAACTATTCAATCAAAAATATATAAATTAATTTAAAAGAATAAATATCACTGTTTTTGGGAATTATCAAAAAAGTCTACTATAGAAATCAAGACATAAAAATATTCAAGGTAGTGGACAAAATCGCTTTCTTATTATTCTTTAAAAGATATTGTTACGCTGCCTTACTTGTAGAGTGTTTAGTTTCATTTTTTGGCAAAATTGTTTTTTTATTTAATCATGTATTCACATACAATGGAAAATGTGGAGTTTGAATTTCAGATGCAGAGATCAGTGGCCAACTGTGCAAACCCATAAAACCCTTGGAGTTTAGTTTCATTTTGGGACAGATAAAGGGAATATTTTGGTTTGCGTACGAATGACCCACTCACTCTACAGTTTTGTAGTTGCATATCAGTAAAACAATTAGAACTTTTATTATTATTTATAAATAAAAACAACAAATAATCTTGATTTATTTTTATCTAACTCATTGTCTTTTTACATTCTTGTGCCCATTTGTGAAACTTTTTATTCACCTTGGCCAAGATCTGTAGTTCTGAATCACAATCTTAACTAGCCAGCACTATTATTTACAGTCACAATCCCAAACTTTTTATTCATCCTTATTTAATTATTTTTTCTTTTACAACTTTTTCATATATCATAAGAGGGAATTTGCTTTTATCTTTTATTCATACATGAAATGACTCAAAGAGCTTACAAACAGTCAATAATCACATAATTCACATAAAATATAAGATACTTATAACAATATACATAAGCTTGAGAAGTTGTAAATGTTAACAATATTATTAACTTAATGTTGAAGTTGACTTTTTGTTGAAACGAAGACTTGTGGAAGCTAAAATTAGGAAGGTGCCTAGTTGGTACCTCCACCCTTCCCGGAACTCGTTTGCTGCTTACCCTTTCGCGCTGCAACGTTCCCCGACACCACACTCCTCGGTATATTCACTACCTCTGTCTCTTCCTCTACTTCTTGTGATATCTTCGTCACCAACATTATTACATATACACATTTTCCATTAGAAATTTCATATTGAAAAGAAAGATGTGACAATAATTCAGAAACAAAAAAAAAAACATTCATGTCGTACTTTAGACTTAGTTTCCAAATCAAGTTTCATAAATTAGCCCACGGATTCGAAACATGTATTTGATTTTTTAAATGATTGATTTTATATGAATGAGCTCAAGAAACCATTTACCATTTTCTTTATACAAGTACCAACTACCATATATTAATATCGTACCCATCCGAGTAAATTTAATCACGATTAAGAACATGATCATTTGGCAAATAGTTATTCAAAATTCCACAAGTATGTAAAATTGTAAAATACAAAAAATAACGATTAAAGAAACTCCGAAATTACAAACAGTTATCAGAAATATTTACTTCATAACACTGACGAATATTAAACAAATTAATCATCGTTTTAATATATATGATATAGGATTGTGAATTTCACGTTAAAAGGAAAACGAGAAAATTGCTTTTGATAGAAGTGATCATAAATCTATTTTGTATGAATCCGTGCATATTAACTTATAAGAATTGTTGATTCATATTACTCACCGTCACCGGAGAATTATCAGGAGTTAGACCGCGAAACCTAGTGAAGAACGATTGAAAGATATCGCGGATGGAGTTAAAAGGGATGCAGAGATAAGAGCAATCTCCATCTTCTCTTCTTCCCTCTCCCTCCATTTTTTTTCTTCTTTCTTCTAACTACAAGAGATTGGGTCATAAATAGAGTTCAAATCACTCATCATTTCTTCTTAGTCAACTTACAGCAATTACATTGAGTGGTTATAACTAAAATATGATAATTAAATATACTAATCTGATTGTAACAGCTTATCGGTCGCATCTATTCCTATATTGCATCTTCCTGTTTACGATTTGTTTATGTCCTGTACTCGTGTAAAAAAAGTAGTGAAATTGAATACTATATACTCGTCTGTGGTGATCATAATAATATAAACCGAATTTGAAACGTGAAAACAATCCATAATACTGATAAACAAAGTATAATAACATTAATTAGATTATATTGTCATAAATCGTAATTTGATAAACAGTTTTTGGTCTAATCATCAAACGATTTTGCACTTTTATGAGTCATTATTTACTGATTTACATGTACATATGTAACAATACAAACGTTGACTATTTACACAATAATTAGGGATATGTTTATAGAACGTAGCATATAACAATAAGATACGACAAAAATGTCTCGCTAAGGGGAATAATGCGTTACAAACGCCGAGTAATTATGATTGATTAATATATGACCCACGAGCTAAGCTAACATAATATTCTAATGATGATGTCAACAAATTAAAACCAGCTGCTGCAATAGATTTAATTAAATTGTGAATATAAACATTACTAAAATGTTTATTAACGATCCTTACCAAGAAAAAAAATGTTTACTAACGATTTATACGATTAACATATATAGCAGTTGAAAACGGGTGCATGTGTGAAACTAATTAATATTTACCGTAATTACAGTTAGTCAAAAATTCAACTATTATATGTGTACGTACGTATCAAGTATAGAAAAGTTTGATACCAGCAAAAAAAAGTATAGAAATTTTTTATATGAAATTTGTTGATAGAAGATAAATAGATCATGTTGAAACTTGAAAGATGGGAATTTTTGACAAATTTGGCATAAATTTAGAAAAACTTATTATTGTAACCTATCACTAAAAAAAAAGTGTCACTAATGTTCGTTACTGCAAACACTTAAAAAAACAAAACTTTTTTTAATTTAGATCAATATGAGATGCTATGAGCCTAGGACTTATGAGTCAAGTACTTGCAACCGCAATCATCTCTTAATAAAGGGTTTATTGGCGGCTGCAAGAAAACCAATCAAACTCCTAGTTGCGGCGGCCTGGCTTTCCGGAGCTAGGTAGCTCTCTCGCGGCTTTCTTCGATTTGACTATCACGCCGCCCCTTGTTGACACAACGTCTTGTGTAGCCTCCTCCTACATTTGTAAACTTATAGTTAAAAAAAACTCCTCATATATATTATTTCTCAAATGGGTATTAACGTCCATATGAAAAGACATGCATATACATGAGCTACAATTAAATTTGTATGATATGCATAATATCGATCTTCTATTTAACTTTCTTTCTCGATGGCTTTCTAACAAATGCTTACCGAAGATGCCGAGGAAATTGAAGGAGAAGGAGAAATATGGAGACCAAGACACTTTAGGAAGGTCTTGAGAGCTTCGTTCAAGAATTGAAAAGGGATACAAATATGAGAAACTTCTTCTTCGTCTCGTCTCTCTTCATCCATTTAGATCCACTCTAATTGTCGGAACTCGGATGATATATTAGATTTGTATTTGAGTAGTGAGATGATACTTCTGTCTCAAATGTCTTCGAATGTCCTTTTTTTAAAACATTGTCACGAGAAATACTCCATGTCTACCTCTAAACCTTAGTATTAGTTGTCGGTCGGTCAAAATTAATAGTAGTAATAAGCTTTTGAATATTTCTTCACTATTCTCAGATTTCCAAAACTTTTCAATGCACTATTGGTGACTTTCTTGAGTTTTCAATTCATCCATAGATTGATAAATTGAATTCAGCACACAAGCAAAGCACGTGAAATGGCCTTTACTAATAATAATTTAATCTTTGGGGATAAGCCTTTCAAAAAGGTGAATAATTTCACGCACTAAGTATAACAACAAGTCTTTCGGCAAAAAAAAAAATCCTAAATGCAAATAAGAGATGACACATAATAATCATGTTGGCCGAATTACTAAAATCACGTACAGCCAAAACCGTCCGCGAACATGGTTGCATACGAACCAATCAAACCTGAGTTTGAGAAAGAAAACGAGAAATCAAACAAGCCAATTATTGGGCCTAATCGAATCAATTAAATTGGGGCCGAACTTATCGTTAAGCCCAAAACAAAACAAAACAAAACAAAAAAACTGTAATGTTGACAGTGGGATTTGAACCCACGCCCTTTCGGACCAGAACCTTAATCTGGCGCCTTAGACCAACTCGGCCATATCAACTTGTTGTTCTATCAACATATTTTAATCAATATAGGTCAGTAATAGAGAAATCTATACATTAAAGAAAAGAGAGATGGGTCAATGTCACCTGAAGAATTGTCGGCTGCCCCCAGCCACTAAATTAAAAGCAGTGAGAAGTCAGTGTCTGAAAATAAATAGTGAAGAGACAAAGACACGAGCCAAGTTTCAGAGATACGTCTCCTTGCACAGGTTTCGGTGTCTTTAATTTATACATGTATATCATCAGACTCTCTGCGACGAAACCTATGACTTCTCCACCTCCATTTTACTTCTCTGTTTTCTCTCACTCTTTTTCTTTTGTTTCCCTCTCTCTTATAGTTATAACTTAAGTATAAAACTTTAACGCCCAAGGACTTGTAGACATCATGTAAATTAACATATCTTGCCATGTTCACTATGATTTCCCTAAGGATGTATAAATAGTATAGACTATAGACTTCGAAACGGATAGTTCAGATTTCATTAGGAATTTAGGATGTCGTTTTTTTTTTTTGTTAAGTGGTGTGAATTTTTTTTTATTTTTTTTCGAAAAATGTTAAATTATGACCAATCATAAACGTGTTTTACAACTTACTTTCCATAAAACAACTTCTAAGTTTAACTCTTATTACAACCAATCATAGAATTTTATGTTAATCTAATCGTGTGATTAAAAGAGAAAAAATGACACTGACGGTTGAAATAGTATGTTGAAATAGTTTAGATAAAACTGTTTAGGTCTAAATTTTAAATTTAAGCTCATTTCATATTTATTTGAACTAGTGGGGTTAATACCATATGAAATCTTAATCTAGATTTTACCTCAAAATACAATATCAAATCACTAGAGGAAACAAGTATTTTTCACATTAGGAAAAACGCTATCTAAAGATACGATAATGTTTTTAAAAACTTTTTAAATTTGTATGTGATAATAGATTTATATATATATATATATATGCATGTATTTAAAGAGAAATTAAAATCAGGTTTTGAAATAACATATTTAAAATTTTATATTGTGATATTAGGGCATGCTTTCGTTGATTTCTGAATTATACTCGACAACAAATCCAATACCAAAATATTATGTCATGTAAATATCTATTCATTAGAGAAAAGTACGCAACGTCACTGTCTTTGGAATCCTTCGCCATCATCATAGCTTACTAAGAGCCTATTTGTTTTTGTCCAGCAAAGTTAACAGATTTTGTCTTAGCATGACAGAGTTAAATCAGTTCACTGATTTTGACTTCCAAATTATTTTTCCACCGACAGACCAAACACTCCAAAAGAGTGTGTGTATAGCGCCATCCCTGAATTAGAGTGTGATGCCATTGCTCTTGTTCTTGTTCTATGTGCTGTGTTCAATGGTTTCAAATGATGGTTGAAAAGGTTATAATTTAGCCATAAGAACGGGCTTCACAAACAGAATCGTTATAAATATGACAACACAAATATCATAAATATGCATACTAATGTTAAATACATTAATGAGTACACATGATATCATTTGCATTGTCCTCAATTATTAGAAAATGACAACATCTATTTGGATAGAAATTACCGAGTATATGCACCTAAATTGAATTTAGATCGTCCAGTTTATAATTATTATAACACAACCATCTCGATGTTTTGTCCATGTCCCATCCGGTTTGTTTCTATATTGATTCTAAAATATCTCATTTTTAGGAAAACAAGTGCAAATCTATATATACATTTTTGGAGGGGATTTTTGAAGATAATGTTGAAGATTTGAGCCATAATTCAACAATTAATTCAAATGGGTGGGTTTTACCCGGTTTAACTCTGTTCGGATCCTGAATAACATGTTTAATTCTGTTCTGATCTTGGATAACATTAATTTTTGAAAAAGTTACCTAACAACTAATAATTAAAAACGAAAATTAATGATTTAATTACCAAATTTAATATAAACAATATCTCTAAACTAACCATATTTCTTATTTACCTTAACTAATTTCCTAAAATATTTTTACCTAATTTAAACATAAATATATAATTCTTCTTTCATTTTTATTTGATCTTATACTTTATTTATTTTGAATTTATATAAAATTTATATAATTAATAAAATATTATATTTTTTTCTGAATATGATGTAATTCAAATTTTTTAAAACGGACATATATTATTCAACTTATGAAGAAACAATATGTGTACAATGTCCCACATCGCTTAGAAAAATTAGACAATGGTTCAGACCCATATTATAAAAGGACCAAAATGATTCTGATTACGAATGAGCAGGAAGCTTGATTTATCAGGCGTCCAAAATTAAAATAGTTATCCGATTTTACTCAGATTTTTTATTTTAAAGAATTGAAACTTTAAAATATTTCAAGAAATTATAAATATTATAACTTTATCAAAAGTTAAATATTATAATTTTAAAATCTTTAAAAAATGCTTTAAATATTTATAATTTTAAAACTTATAAAGTTTTAAAAATTATAAATTGAATTTTACAAGAAATTTAAACATTATAAATATATAAAAAATATATTAATACGAGACGATATATTACAGGAAAAATCTTAAATATAACAATCAAAATTCAATGATGAATTTTGGGTCGCTATTGTATTTTTTTAAGTTTCAAATTTTATAATATTAAAATTTATAAGAAAATGACAAAATTATGTTTAATTTCACGGGACTGGGTTATATGGTAGGACGGATTTGGGTGGATAATAATTACGATTTTACAATGTCCCACATTGCTTAAAAAATTGGAAAATGGTCAAGAGTCATACTATAAAAAGAACCAAAATGATTTCGATTACGAATGAGCATGAAACTTGATTTATGAGGTGTCCAAAATTAAAATGGTTTGTTTACTAGGGTTATTTATTTTAAAAAATTGAAACTTTAAAAAGTTTAAAAAATTATAAATTAAATTTTACAAGAAATTTAAACAATATAAAAGATATTAATACGGGACGATATACTGCGAGAGAAATCTTAGATATAACACTCAAAATTCAATGATGAAGTTTGGGTCAATATTAATCTTTTTTGAAGTTTCTAATTTTATAAATATTTGAAATTTATAATAAGATGACAAATTTGTGTTTAATTTCACGGGACGGGGTTATATGGTGTGACGGGTTTGATTAGATAATAACATGGGATAGTATGCTATGGAAAAAAACATATAATAATAATCATAATATAATTATATAATCTTAAACACTAAACAAAATTAACAATATTAAAAAAAACACTTAAAACTTTAATTTTTTTAAAACACATTTTGATTCTTTTATAAGAAATTTAAACATTATAAATATTTAAACTTTGTACTACGGGTGAAATTTTAGAATTGACTGTTTGGGTTGATAAGAATTTGCGATAGAACTAGGAGTTAAATTTTAGAATGACAATCAAAATATAATTATACAATGAAATACTACCACGAGTGAAATCCTAGAATTGACGAGTTTGAATCGATATTAATATGTGATGGTGTACTACGGGTGATATTTTAGAATTGACTGGTTTGGGTTGATAATAATTTGCGATAGAATTATGAGTGAAATCTTAGAATGACAATTAAAATATAATTATACAATTAAATACTACCACGGGTGAAATCGTAGAATTGACGGACTTGATTCGATATTAATATGGGATGGTGTACTACGGGTGATATTTTAGAATTGACTGGTTTGGGTTGATAATAATTTGCGATAGAATTAGGATTGAAATCCTAGAATGACAATTAAAATATAATTATACAATTAAATACTACCACGGGCGAAATCCTAGAATTGACGGGTTTGATTCGATATTAATATGGGATGGTGTATTACGGGTGAAATCCGAAAAACAACAATCAAAATACAATTATACAATATTAAACATTTAACAAAATAAACAAATACAACTTAAAACTTTAAAATTTGAGTTATAAAATGTCGTCTCGCGGTGAATTATACATTTAAATCAAACAATAACATAAATTTATTAAATCATCCTAAAAAATATTTAATTATTTTTTATTTAATAAAAATATAGGCTCGCGGTATACCGCGGGTTAATATTTAGTATTACGATATTTTTAGAAATATGTAAATCAAAGTATGTAGACAAAGTCATAACAAGAACAAAAGACCAAAATTGATATCTCTTACTCATTACTCCATTTAGATTTTAGACCCACAAGATAATGGTACATTGATACTACATATCAAACCAAATCACTATGTCACCAATTGAAAGAAAAAAAAACTCTCGATAAAATACTAAAACGGCAAGCATTCTGCAATTCATACCTCTCGACAACAAAAAAACGTTAAATTAAAAATTATAAGTAACCAAAACGTTGACAAAAATCAAAACCCTACTTAGCCCTTTTTTGACTTAAAATATTTCCGTTACAACGGCACGTAACGGATGCTCCATCTCACAAGAAAGCTTCAAGACCTCACCAAGATCAACTGGCTCGGTCTGATCCTGACCCCACTCGAACCGTCGTACCAACTCAGCCACCCACCGAGTCACAGTAGCTAGCCCCATGTTCTTCCCCGGACACACTCTCCTACCGGCTCCAAACGGTGCAAGCCTTAGATCCCCACCACGAATATCCATGTCAGCATTCCCAGTGAATCTCTCCGGGTCAAACTTTAGCGGGTCGGACCATACAGTCTGGTCGTGGGTTATAGCCCACATGTTGACCATCGCTGTAGTTCCCTTTGGAATCACCATGCCATTGCTGAGCTGGACGTCTGACGTGGAAAGACGAGCCCATGAAAGCAGTGGTCCAGGAGGATGCAGCCTTAGAGTTTCCTTCACCACTGCGTTTAGGTACGGGAGTTTTGCCAGGTCAGCATCTGCCACGTCTCCGTCGGCGCCGTCGCCCACAGCAGTTAAAATCTCGTCTCGTAACTTGGTTTGCACGTTAGGGTTCAGTACTAGCTCGGCCATGGTCCACTCCGTTAATAACGCCGTTGTATCTGTCCCTCGAAAAATCATCTCCTATATTGACATTAAAAAATAAAATATTAGCAACACTAAATGCAAAAGAAAAAACATTACAACTAGATCGTTACAAATATACCGTTAAATTTAATGTGACTAGCTAGTACTATTTCAATTTCATACGAATTCTTACCCATAAAACGGCGATCATGTCATCTTCTTGAAGTTTCTCATCACCGTCTAAAGACAATAAGACATCAACAAAATCTCCAATGTCTCTTTTCTTCTCAGAGTTACTAACTCGATGTTCGTCGATGATTTTCTTGACGAGGGTTCTAATTCGAGGGACGAGATCTGAGCAACGTTGGTTTAAACGAATTGAGTCGTAGAAATAACCGAGCCATGGAAGATAATCAGACCAATTAAAAGCACCCAAAAGCTCGAACCCTTCCCTAACCATTGATGTAAGCTCATCAAGATCCTCTTTCTGAGCCAGAGGATCGTATCTTCTCCCAAAAACACTTCCCATGATGTTGTTCAAGGCGGCTAGTTGTAAGTGTTTCCTTAAAACGACTGATCCAGCGCCGTTTTGCTCCACTGACACAGCTTTCACCATTTCAGCGCAGTCTAGCTGGCGCCCAGCTTCGTGTGCTAAGATACGCCGAGGAGCAAATAGGTGAGTCGATGCGATCCTTCTTAACATGCGCCAGTAAGTCCCGTTTGGGGCGAAACCTATGGCTCGGCTGAACATGAGGCTCTTAGCAGACTGCTTAACCGGCCGGTCCGCGAAGTGAGGCGACATCAGAATCTCACGAGCTATGTTTGGTTCAGAAGCCACGATAACCGGCGTTGAACCAAGGCTAAAAGCCATAATCTCAGTGTTGGCTCGGCTCCAAGCCATGGCTGCTAACGTCCGATGAGCCAAGCCTCGGCTGAGAGTGAAAAGACTGCCGAATACTGGTATGCCACGAGGACCAGGGATCGCGACACGACCCAACCGGTTACGGCCGTTCTTCCAAGCGACACCACCGCCTCCGGCGAGAGCCCACGTGACTATAGAGAGAAAAACGACGGCAAGGAATAGATAGCCTAGGGTGGAAACATCATGTAGGTTTTGGGATCCAAAACCGGCAGGCAGTGCAATCATCCAATAGCTTGTTTCTTTTGAAGCCAAATTCATCAACTCCATTATTTTGGGTTGATGTACTTTTTTTTTTTGTAATCTTGTTTCTTGTCAAATAATGAACAACGTACGAACCAATAACAATAACAAAAGGTTTTTCAAGAGAAAGCAAAAAAATCCTATGAGAAGGAAAGTACTCTTTTTTTTTGGTTGAAGAGAGAAGTACTTGGAGAAGAACAATGGAGAAGTTGAAGGTAAAGGTACATCTATATATAAAAAAACTATATATATATCCACATGTATGTTTTGGCAGCGTTAATTAAATGCGCAATGCATGGGAAGAAAGACGTCGGTTTTGAAATGATTCTATATAATTTATCCCGTTTATATATAAGTAATGTTGATGTAAAATATAGGAAAATTGGCAAGGTTAAAATTGGGAGAGATTCACGTGGAGGGAGGAGGTGGGTCGCATGAATTGGTTTGGTGTTGGATGAAATGAAAGATATGTGTGTGAAAGAGGGCGTTATGACAATGAATTCGGCATTTTTATTTTGTTTTTCTTAATTAGCTATATTTAATTATGTTTGCACCGTTTTTTTCTTGGGTTGTGATGTTACTTTGCATCGATGTGAGAATTCAATGAGGTTCGTTAAACCGAAAAAAGAATTCAATGAGTCCGTATATTTCGGCTTAGAGAATACGAAAGGACAAACCAATGAATATGTTCTTTAGAGAAGAAAGAATATTAGTCGGTTATAGATATCGATGGCTTTAGATAGTTGTGACGTGCAGCGAGATACTTGCCCTGATTAATTATCTTCATATTTTTTGAGTTTGTAGTAGAACAGAATTATAATTTTCCATGAGAGTATAATTGAACATTATATTTGAGCTTTTAGTAATATATAGTTTTCGAAGTATATAATTGGGGACTATGTAAATTATTTATTTTTTGCTAAGAAACTGTAGTTTTAAGTCTTCTACTGTTAAAATTTGATGAATAAGTAATTTTAAAGTGGATGAGATAAAGGAGACATTTTTGTAAAACTTATGAGTATATGGCTGATTAAAAAAAAATTCAGGAAATGCAAAAAAAAAAATAGACGTTCTAGGTTTTTGCTATCGCATCCAGATTTGTGTATGTATTTATCTATATTAATTCAATATCATTTTGATTTTTTTTGTCGTATATAAGCGATTATTTAAATAATATATTTATCGATTGATATTCATGGTTCGATATTCTGGTGTCCTAGGCGTAGAGGAACAACACCAATCCATCCCGAACTATTACTAAGAAATGATCTTTTTATATGATCGTAACAATATATTTAATTAACGATCATATATCCAACTCGAAAAACACGATGTATGTATTTATTTATATTTAATATCGTTTGACCATTTTTGTCTTATATAATCTATTTATTTGTCTTATATAATCTATTTATTAAATAATAGATTTATCGATCGATCATTAATAAATTAATATTTTTTATCCGATCGTAACAATATATTATATTTAATCAACGATTAATATAATATTTTTATCGCTATTTTTTTTACAAAAAATACTGATATTATTCATTAAAACTCGTTGATCACAAGTTTTTATAGTGATCCTAATAGAGAAAGCAACCAATTCTTATCGTGAGATTCAAATCTTTGTATTGTATCAATGATGTTAAGTAATGGAAATGGTTTCCTATTTATCACTTATCATATTTAAAATATTTATATCGTTTACGACGTACAAATCTAACAATTTAATTTGCAAATACATAATCTAAATAGCAACATACAAATTACTCAAAAGAACTCCTCAATGCTCAATCAAAATTTCTATAAGACGTATACTACGACAAACTGTAGTCAGTAGTATATACAATAATAATATGTAAAAACACATCGCACATTTTGAACATAGATCTAATTCGAACACATGATGTAGAACACTAGATTTTTACTTAGGCGTTAGATTAAGCAAATGCCGTTTCACATAAAACAATTTTCATTTACGAGAATATATAATCTTTAATAATAAGAACAAGAGACAATCAAATCACATTAGAAAACCAGTTAACTAAACGTCTCATGCAATTTGTATGTTGCATATTTCTAGCTCGTCGTTTACCGTTTTCTTTGAAGATAATGCTTGTGAAAATATTGAATAAAAAAGCCTAACAAATTGGTGAAAGTTAGAGGAATCCGTTGTGGAATCTTAGAGGCCGAGGTTGGGATGCACCAAATCATCCATTCTTCATGCTTAACATATTAGGTAATAGGTTTGAATCTCAACATCTATCATGAAAGTTACATCTAAATGGAAAATTAACCAAAATAGATTGGTGCTTCTCATTTTGTTTACTTTTAACTATTAATTAATGTATATAAATAATTTTTCAATTGGTCAAAGAAAAGAAAAAAGTGTGAATGGTGAAGAAGGGAGGTTTGGCAGGGAATGGGGCGGGTCGACAAATAAGAGTAAATGATAGGAGACATGAACCATCTTAATGTCCCCTAAGTACTCAAAGTACATTGTACCTTTCTATATGCATCCTAGAAATTCGATCTTTGTTTCACAATCTTCTAAGATTCAGGTAATAATACTAAAACTGTATGCATCTTTAATGAGCTACGTATACATTCTACGACGTGGCGACAAATTTCACGTTAATCTAACGTAATTACCATTTTAATGAAGAGTATTTTTGGATATTTCAGGCTTGTAAGGAAAATCTAATGATACGTGATGGGACTAATATAAATTGAAACGGTAGCTATAATTCAAAGGGCACGATAACTAAGGTATAAAACATGATCTCAACAAGACCAAGATTGTATAATTAATGCGACAAGTGAATCATAAAAACCGTAACGTGAAATTTTCCAAGGAAAAAAACTATCTTATGAACGTTTGACCTCACTGACAAGCTAGTTTCTCTATGTAATGTTGTCTCAAGCGTGTCAGTTTTGAACGAGAGTCCGTCTGATTTGGTCAGAACGTTTTATCCCTTCTGACTTCTTGAAAGCAAGCAATGGAAAAGGCTTTGGTCGTCCACATGTTTTGTATTGTTTACGCAAGAATAAAGGTAGAAACATGATATCAACGAGAATATGACATATTTTAAATCCTAATTCAAGTATAATTCATGATTTTAAGTCCGTGATTTCATATATTTGAATGACGTTAACATATTGTTACAAAGTACATCAATGGACAACAATTTATAGTGGTGTTCTAATCGTAATCGGCTTATCCTAAAATCTTTAGACCCCCAAACAACTATATCACTAGCTAGTCGGCTATCAATAATTATTTTTGTGTAGGTTAAGCTTTATATTCAGCATTTTGGGCATCTTTTTTACACCATTGCTATTAAAATTTTGGTTTTCATAAATGTAACGAGAAATAAACCTAAGGCAGGTAGGGACATGGGAGTTGGGCTGAAACAAGACTAAACATATGATGTTGACAGTCGACAATTTCGTCATCTCTGCCACGTCGTCATGCTAGTAGGGGCCAACTTTTCATATAATTTAGGCAGAGTGTAGACATGTCAATTGGGCTACTCCGATCTCTGTCTAAATAGGACTATAAGATAGGCATGTGTTTGTTTTTATTTTATCTCAATCAATATTTTTGTTGCTTCAAATCCAAGTTAATTCAAATGCCAAAGTAAGAAAACCAAACACACTTCGAATCAAGAAAGTGAAAATTTTCTATACAAATTCACAACCACCATGTGCATGTTTCTTTGTGTCTTGGAAAATTACGGTTTCTGTTTATTCTTAAAAACTTGCACATTAATACGATGCTATTGGAATTATTGAGATACTTCATACTTTGGAACATCACACATCATACAAGTTAACTCAATATAACGTTGATGTGTTTGAATCTCCACTTTTTCTATCCATATCTCTCATAATAACTATTGCTAAAGTATCGTATTTGAAATAAAATCAATGTTGCCTTTTGTCATATATTTTCAAATCATATTATAACTAAACCAAAATGTTTAAAATAATGCAAATGGTTATATATTGAAATTTAAAACATAAAGTAAGAAACTTACACTAAACATAGTTAAACGTTCCATAATTTTTGATTTTTCCTATTTGGCAAACAAACCTCGATTATTTTGGGCTTCTAGGACCTTTTCGAATTCGGTCGAATTAAGCCCCGAAAAACTCTAACCTAATGTTTCAGGTCAGGTTAGACCCAAGTTTCAAGATTCAATCCTAAATTAAATGTTAACTCCAACTCCTTGCATGAAGATACTTGTTGGGCCCATTAAAGCCCTTTAAAAACAAAAAGGCCTTTTTAATTTTGTTTGTCTCTACAGGCCCATTGCATATTTCAAAGAGATGATTATGTTTTTGTGGCCAGTAATACTTTTCATTCGGATCACTGTCCATGTTTTTCCTTAGATAAAACAGAGAGTGTACTAATAGAGACGATTATGTTTTTGTGTATACTTAATTTCCCCCATAATCTTTTCCTTGTAATAGAGCTTATATGGTTCCCAAAGAAAAAGAAAAATGGATTGGAACATATATTAAAGTGTCATGACATTAACACATTTCCACATTCAAATCACAAGTCAATAATAAAACTGCTACTTTGCTCAAGAAGAAATCTTCAAGCTTTAACGCAGCAGTTGAAGCAGCTGAACATACTTCTCCTCGTCTGTCAAAAAAAACAACCACACCAAATTCTCATCTATTCCACAGTGATAATCACTACCAGCTCAAATACAACTATTCAAAATTTTAATACTGTATATAGATTGCAAGATTACAAAACCATGTGCTAATATAGTAATATGCCTCTAAATGTCTTAATGATAGTAATGCAAATATAATTAAGGAATAATATGATATAAACCAAATAATGGTGAAGAATCTTACAGAAGGAGAATGTGGTTGATGATGGTGGCTGGGAGAGAACTCTCGTTGGTTTTCACTTTGGACCGTGGTAAGCTCAGCAGTTGATGTTGCTGACTCGGGTGGCTTAATGAGCTCTTCCTCATTGCCTAAACTGGCTCGAGAAGGGTCTCTCTTGTTTTGTTTCCTCATCTCTCTAATCTTAGTGAAATCCATAGAGTAATCAGGCATTGTTCCTCCTCCTTTTTGGTCCCAATCACCAAACTGTGGCACTGATAGCCACGGAGTGTTCTTCTGCAAAAACAAAGACATTTCGAAACAAACATTACCAAACTTAAAAAGGTTTCATAAATCATAATGAAGCATATACTTAAAGGAAAAAAAAACAGAGCTATTTACAAAACGATGCATCATGAGCAAGCAAGTGAAGAAGAAAGAGGACGAACTCTCTAAGAAACAAAGTCAAGTTCTTGACTTTATGGGACAATTTACAAGCTTTGGTTTAATCAATGATCGATAAAATCAGGGTAAAGTAAGATCTTTTCTTTATCAATCCAATAAAGTTTCGAACTTACCAAGTACTAGTAGAAAATATACCTCGTGATAACAAAATTTCAGCTTATCGAGATGTGAAAAAGGATGAAACTTTAGAATATACTACTAACTCAATTTTTTTTGTTTCCGATTACCAAGATTAGTGCTGATTTTTAATCAAAATCTTCAATATAAACAGTATCAGTAGTGCTTGGAGCTTGATTAGCTCTACAAAACCAATGTTCAATTCTCGAAAAAATCCAAACAAGCAGATCTCGATTTCTTAGTAAAATCAAAGTTTCCTAAAGAAACTTTATGGGGAAACTAACAAGAGATAATAAAACAGATGGTTATACCTCTTTTCGATCGTCTTCCATATGATTTGATTCAACAGATAGACAGAAACACAGAGCTTTGTGTTATTTTTTTGTTCTGAATTTCTTTTCTTAGCTGATATGAGAGACTAGCAAAAGAGAAGAAGATGGAGAGACAAAATTATTTAAAAGCGAAAAAAAAAGAGAATTGTGAAATTATTACAGCAAAAAAACAGCTCGAATTATACCCAATCAGCAATCACTATTCATTTTTATTTCATTTTTTTCTTTATGGAGCAATGATACTACCAGATAATTACGGAAAGTCCGAGGAAGTGTCTAATAATCACGATAATGCCATTTACGACTTTTTTATCCTTTCCTTTCCGTGTTGGCCAGAAATAAATGATATGATGTCGAGGGCATAATAGTAATATAATATTATGAATGTTGATCTCCATTATTGGTCCGTATTGGGCTCACTAAATAAGCCCATTTAAAATTCTGGGAAGTCTCACAAACTAATTATGAAACGTCGACGTTTAGGCCAGTTAACGTCCACTGAGGATCTGTTTGTGTGTTCGCGCGATTTTTTTTTTTTGGTTTTGGATTTGATTTAGCTTCCCTCATGTCGTTTCTAAACGTAAGTCTTCTCCACTAAACGAAACCCTGTTGTTGGTTTTGGAGTACAGAGATTTTTAATGACTAATTGTGTTCCTCTTTCTTTTGTTCAGAGCTGCGTTGGACATAGAGGAGCTGCTAGATTCTTCCATTCCCGATTATATAAGAATAGGTTAGATAAAGATGTCTACTTGTGCAACAACCTCATCAATGCTTATCTTGAAACGGGTGATTCGGTTTCTGCACGTAAGGTGTTTGACGAAATGCCTCTTAGGAACTGTGTTTCTTGGGCGTGTATTGTTTCAGGATATAGTCGTAATGGAGAACATAAGGAAGCTTTAGTGTTTTTGAGAGATATGGTTAAAGAAGGGATTTTTTCTAATCAATACGCTTTTGTTAGTGTTCTTCGGGCTTGTCAGGAGATAGGTTCTGTTGGGATTCTTTTCGGGAGACAAATTCATGGCCTGATGTTCAAACTTTCTTATGCAGTGGATGCAGTTGTTTCTAATGTGCTCATATCAATGTACTGGAAATGTATCGGGTCTGTCGGTTATGCTCTCTGTGCTTTCGGTGACATAGAAGTTAAGAATTCTGTTTCATGGAATTCGATTATTTCGGTTTATTCACAGGCTGGGGATCAGAGATCTGCGTTTAGGATTTTCTCTAGCATGCAATATGATGGTTCTAGACCAACTGAATACACTTTTGGTAGTCTTGTAACTACTGCTTGTTCTTTGACTGAACCAGATGTTCGTTTGCTCGAGCAGATCATGTGCACCATACAGAAATCAGGGTTGCTCACAGATCTTTTTGTTGGCAGCGGACTGGTGAGTGCATTTGCAAAGTCTGGTTCATTGAGTTATGCTAGGAAGGTTTTTAATCAGATGGAAACAAGAAATGCGGTCACCTTAAATGGTCTAATGGTTGGTCTGGTGCGACAGAAATGGGGAGAAGAAGCAACTAAACTCTTTATGGATATGAATAGCATGATTGATGTTAGTCCTGAGTCATACGTGATTCTCCTGAGCTCATTTCCTGAGTATTCTCTAGCAGAGGAAGTTGGTCTGAAAAAAGGCAGAGAGGTTCATGGACATGTAATAACAACTGGCTTAGTTGACTTCATGGTTGGCATTGGAAATGGCCTTGTTAATATGTATGCTAAGTGCGGCTCAATAGCTGACGCTAGACGTGTTTTCTATTTCATGACCGATAAAGATTCTGTCTCCTGGAACTCCATGATCACTGGTCTTGACCAAAACGGCTGTTTCATAGAAGCAGTTGAACGCTACAAAAGTATGAGACGACATGACATCTTGCCTGGAAGTTTCACACTGATTAGTTCGCTAAGCTCATGCGCGAGCTTGAAATGGGCAAAATTAGGACAACAGATTCATGGAGAGAGCCTCAAGTTGGGGATTGATTTGAATGTTTCAGTTTCAAATGCGCTTATGACACTGTATGCAGAGACCGGCTATCTCAATGAATGCCGTAAGATATTTTCCTCAATGCCAGAGCATGATCAGGTGTCTTGGAATTCTATAATAGGAGCTTTAGCCCGTTCAGAACGGTCATTACCTGAAGCCGTGGTATGTTTCTTGAATGCACAACGAGCAGGACAGAAACTTAATAGAATAACCTTTTCAAGCGTTCTTTCAGCCGTTTCATCCCTTTCATTTGGTGAACTGGGCAAGCAGATACACGGACTAGCTTTAAAGAACAATATTGCAGATGAAGCAACCACTGAAAATGCGCTTATAGCTTGTTATGGGAAGTGTGGGGAGATGGATGGGTGTGAGAAGATATTTTCTAGAATGGCAGAGAGAAGAGATAATGTAACTTGGAACTCAATGATCTCGGGGTATATACATAACGAGCTCCTTGCCAAGGCCTTGGATTTGGTCTGGTTTATGTTGCAGACAGGTCAGAGATTGGATAGTTTCATGTATGCGACTGTTCTTAGCGCGTTTGCTTCTGTTGCAACGCTAGAGCGTGGTATGGAAGTGCATGCTTGTTCGGTGAGAGCTTGTTTAGAATCTGACGTGGTAGTTGGGAGTGCACTTGTTGACATGTATTCCAAATGTGGAAGACTAGATTATGCTTTGAGGTTTTTTAACACAATGCCTGTAAGAAATTCATATTCTTGGAACTCTATGATTTCGGGCTATGCACGACATGGGCAAGGAGAAGAAGCTTTGAAGCTTTTTGAAACTATGAAGCTCGATGGCCAAACACCACCTGACCATGTTACATTCGTGGGAGTCTTGTCAGCTTGTAGCCATGCGGGTCTGCTTGAAGAAGGGTTTAAACATTTCGAATCTATGAGTGATTCATATGGCTTAGCTCCTAGGATTGAACACTTCTCATGTATGGCTGACGTGCTAGGCCGTGCAGGTGAACTCGATAAGTTGGAAGATTTCATCGAGAAAATGCCAATGAAGCCTAATGTTCTCATCTGGAGGACTGTACTTGGGGCTTGTTGCAGAGCAAATGGTCGAAAAGCAGAATTAGGAAAGAAAGCAGCAGAAATGCTTTTTCAATTGGAGCCAGAAAACGCTGTAAACTATGTGCTACTTGGTAACATGTATGCTGCTGGAGGAAGATGGGAAGATTTAGTAAAGGCGAGAAAGAAAATGAAAGATGCAGATGTGAAAAAGGAAGCTGGTTATAGTTGGGTCACCATGAAGGATGGAGTCCATATGTTTGTTGCTGGGGATAAGTCACACCCAGACGCTGATGTGATCTACAAGAAGCTCAAGGAGCTCAACAGAAAGATGAGAGACGCAGGTTATGTGCCACAGACAGGATTTGCCTTGTATGATCTAGAGCAAGAGAACAAGGAAGAGATTCTGAGCTATCACAGCGAGAAGCTCGCTGTAGCTTTTGTTCTCGCAGCCCAGAGGAGCTCTACGCTGCCAATCAGAATAATGAAGAACCTCAGAGTTTGCGGTGATTGCCACTCTGCCTTCAAGTATATATCAAAGATCGAAGGGAGACAGATAATTCTAAGGGATTCAAACAGGTTTCATCATTTTCAAGACGGTGCATGTTCTTGTAGTGATTTCTGGTGATACCATGAGTCTCAAAGGTATGAAGACCATCAACCTCCAATCGAGATTCCTTTTAAATCTCTTATTCATGTATGCTCTGTTTCTTCAGATGATTTTACTTGGATTCAGCATTCATTGACTTAAACCATAGTTCTTTCCCATATGGAATGCGAAGTTCAGATGCATCAAATCAGTGAGTTACAATTTTTATCCTTTATATATTAACCTTAAACTTTGTCTGGCAAGTTAAGAATCTATTTTCTATTTTCGAAAATATGTGTGAAAAAGCTCAAGGCTCATATGACATTATATTGAGTGGATTTTTCCAATAACAGTGACCCAAAAAATCTTGCTTAACAATCGCAAAACTTTGGATATAGTTATTGCTTATTCTTTATAAACTGAATGGCTCTTCTCTTATTCTGTGTAGGTGAGTTGTGCGTTTGAAGAGCTGCAAGTGCCGCTGAAAGATGGATTTGTCTTTTCTCAAGGTTTACAAAAATGAGGTGCTCATGTCTTACATAAAATGATCTCTAGCTCTCTGAAGGATCACACTTTATTCTGAATGTAGATGCAGGTTTATGGCTTATATTGTTAATGAGGCTCTAAAAAATCTCTTTGTCTTGAACTAGACGATGAAAATTCTGACTTATTTTTCCGTGTGGATTCTATTGCTCAGTGCTACAAAGGTCTGAATGGTGAGTCACATTCAAGTTATGCTGCGTCGCCTAGTGGCTGCAGCTGGAGGCTACCACCACACAAGAAAACAGTAGCTACTGCTGGAAGAGTGGAAGGTATGAGGTAAAATTCACTTAGCTTCTTCTTTGTCTTTTGAATATGAATTCTTATCTTTATGCTCTTTATATAGGATTCGAGGCTTTGGCTCTAAAGACGAATTTTCTTCCTAAAATCTTTGTTTTTAGTACTTCATATTGTACTGTAAAGAATGGATGATAAATAAATAAAAAGATAACATGATTTATTTGATTAATTGCATCAAATTCTCTAGTAAAAAATACAAAAAAAAAGTTAAACATCATGATAAAATCAATTTCAAGGGAAACTTAAGGCATCAAGCTTAACCGTGGCATTTTGCCAGAGAAAGACCGGTTTATGATCCCCTGACCACCATAATTCCATTTTCCGATAGAATGACTCAGAAGCGGTCTTTGACTCAACATTTGAACCGGAGGATTTCTCCATTTTGGAATCGGACCGGTTATGAACAATGAGTCAACCAACGATCCAGCTTCAATGATAGCTTGCTGGAACTTACCGTTCTCCGGCAACATTCTTCCGAGTCCTATATTCTCCAGCACAAGGGTCTCAAAATCTTTCTTCTCCTCAAATGCAAAACCCATCTGCAACGTCCGGAGGCTGTAACAATCAGAGTCGTAGGTCTCCGGCGAGGAATAGACAGTTGAGTTAGAGACGAGATCGATCGACGATGCGGACGAGAATCGCGAAGGAGACTCGTTGGAGAAGTTATTGTAACTATACAGTTTTTGATGATCGGGGGTTTCGTCTGTGGTTTCTGAGTAAGAATAATGGGGTATTTGTTGGTCTTCGGACAAAAGAATAGTGTTGAAACATTCCTGTAATCTAGACAGTTCGACGAGTGATTGTTTCAAATGTTCTCTTGCTTCGTCTCTTTCTTGGACAGCAAGTAGCCATAAATGATAAAATTGCTTAGTTTCTTGATACATTTTTGTATATTATCTTGAAAAATATGCTCTGCACAAAGTGTGAAAGTTACACTTTTAGTTAGTGATTGTTGAATAATGTATTTATTTTCATAATTAGAGGAGATATACTAGAAGAAACATTTACCTCAAAATTACGATCTTTCACGCTATACCATCCCCATGAGTTTCACCATCGTCTTTTTTTGTTGTTGTGTGTTTTGTTAAATCTTGAAGGACGAAGAAGAATAAAGAAATGTGGGAATTCATCA
The DNA here is from genome assembly GCF_000001735.4 of Arabidopsis thaliana. Classification (NCBI taxonomy): domain Eukaryota; kingdom Viridiplantae; phylum Streptophyta; class Magnoliopsida; order Brassicales; family Brassicaceae; genus Arabidopsis; species Arabidopsis thaliana. The sequence goes on along the minus strand of NC_003076.8, from coordinate 3,100,943 downwards.
TTTATAAGGCGGTAAAATGTATTATTAAATAGATTGTATGCATTTATAGCTAACCTTTTACTTTAGTGTTCTAATTCAATGTCCTAATCTATAATGGAAAGCTTATTTGTTCTTTTCGAGTTTGTGATTATCGGAGAAGATTCTAGTGATTCACTTGCACTATATAAGGTGATTTGTTTTAAGCCAAACGGTATATAAGGTAATTTAGACATTCTAACTAGGGAAATATAATATTTAGACTGATAGTTCTTTCTTAAGATCGTGACATAGATTAATTACCTTAGATATTGTACGATTTCGACATAAGTACTGTACTTTGACGCTTTTTTAATTACTTAATATAATTTAGGAATGAGTGTGACTATATTGATAAACCTAGTGTTTTGTTTTCCTTATTTGCTATCGGTGAATGATTAATGCACGAATAATAACCTAGAAACCAAAGTAATGTGCACAAACGGGTGAGACTAGTGCCCGATTTGTCAATCCGGTGACGTGGTAATCTAGAAAAATAGTGGTTATGCGGTTTGACACGTGGCAATTTATGAGCCTTGAGCTTCACATGCATACGTGTGTGTTCGTGACACTTCTTCGCTCACACGCTATAGAAGCCTCGAGAGTTAACAATCAAAACCTACATTTTCTTTAACAATCAAAATAGCTTCGTTTTAATCGTTTGATGTCTAACATTTTATACCAACAATGGTATTAACGACGAATCTCTATAGCTTAAACCTTCGTTCGACCTTCTTCTTCACTAATACTATTACTTGCCCTACACTTTTCACCTTCAAACTCTCCTCTGTTTCTAACCCTAGACGAGTATTCCCCAATATTAGAGCTCACGTTTCCGCAGCCAGCTCCAATTCAGAGCTCGAATCTCTCTTATCTACCGATCGGAAGCTGATCAGTAAGCAATCAAACAATGGTGCGTCTTCGATTTCGTCGGGAGTGAGACTTGAGAACATTAGTAAGAGCTATGAAGGCATTACGGTGCTAAAGGATGTGACTTGGGAAGTGAAGAAAGGAGAAAAAGTAGGGTTAATCGGCGTCAACGGTGCAGGGAAGACGACACAGCTCAGGATCATAACGGGTCAAGAAGAACCTGATTCAGGAAACGTGATTTGGGCCAAACCCAATTTGAAAGTTGCTTTCTTGAGTCAAGAGTTCGAGGTTTCAATGGGGAAGACAGTGAAGGAAGAGTTCATGTGTACGTTTAAGGAAGAGATGGAAATAGCGAGGAAGCTTGAGAACTTGCAGAAGGCGATTGAAGAAGCTGTTGATGATTTAGAACTAATGGGAAAGTTACTAGACGAATTCGATTTGTTGCAGAGACGAGCTCAAGAGGTTGATTTGGATTCTATCCATGCTAAAATCAGTAAGCTGATGTCGGAATTAGGGTTTGTGTCGGAGGATGCTGATAGGCTTGTGGCTTCTTTTAGCAGTGGATGGCAAATGAGAATGTCACTTGGGAAGATTTTGCTTCAGGTAGTAGTAATGAGAAATGTGATTCCTTTAACTCTGTATTGAGAGCTACGCTAATGTGTGATTCTGTGAACAGAATCCAGATTTACTGCTTTTGGATGAGCCAACGAATCATTTGGATCTTGATACTATTGAGTGGCTTGAAGGTTACTTGATTAAGCAAGATGTGCCTATGGTCATAATATCACATGACAGGGCGTTTCTTGATCAGTTGTGTACTAAAATTGTGGAAACCGAAATGGGAGTTTCGAGGACTTTCGATGGTAATTACTCTCAGTATGTAATTTCAAAGGCAGAGTTGGTTGAAGCTCAGTATGCTGCTTGGGAGAAGCAACAGAAAGAGATTGAAGCAACAAAGGATTTGATTAGTAGGCTAAGTGCTGGAGCAAATTCTGGTCGAGCTTCTTCAGCAGAAAAGGTATTAACTAGTACTTATGAAGCAGAGAATATGTATGAAACTTACTTGAATTTGTGTTTATATAAACAGAAACTGGAGAAGCTTCAGGAAGAGGAGCTAATAGAGAAGCCATTTCAGCGGAAACAAATGAAAATCCGGTTTCCGGAATGTGGATTAAGTGGAAGATCTGTAGTCACTGTTAAGAATCTTGTATTTGGTTTTGATGATAAGGTGAGATGATATAGTTAGTCAAATGCTGTTGGTAGTACATTTTATTGCTTGTGTTTTGATCTGTATTTCTGATGCAAGCAGATGTTATTTAACAAGGCGAATCTAGCTATAGAAAGAGGAGAGAAAGTCGCTATAATTGGTCCAAACGGGTGCGGAAAGAGTACATTGCTGAAACTTATTATGGGTTTGGAGAAGCCTATGAGAGGTGAGGTGATACTTGGGGAGCACAATGTATTGCCAAACTACTTCGAGCAGAATCAGGTTTGTTCTATCATGAAGAAATGGCTTTTTAGAGGAATCAGAAAATACAGTTTTACTCATTTGTTTGGCTGTAGGCAGAGGCTCAAGATTTGGATAAAACGGTGATTGAGACAGTTGTTGAAGCTGCTGTAGATTGGAGAATTGATGATATAAAAGCTCTTCTTGGTCGGTGCAACTTCAAAGCTGACATGTTGGATAGAAAGGTCTCTCTTTTGAGTGGTGGTGAGAAGGTAACATAATGTCTATCATTATCCTCAATATAATACTCATCATGTTCTTCATCGCCTTTTTTCTTGCGGTCTTAGGCACGCCTTGCTTTCTGCAAATTCATGGTGAAACCATCCACTCTACTTGTGTTGGACGAACCCACCAATCACTTAGACATACCTTCAAAAGAAATGCTTGAGGTCTCTAACCATACTCTTATCTGTTCAATAGGCCAAACTGTTCTTGGAGGTTGAGTATGATCTGATTCTCTGTTTCCTTCTTTCATCAGGAAGCTATAAATGAGTACAAAGGCACGGTCATCACAGTCTCACACGATAGATACTTCATTAAACAGATTGTTAACAGAGTTATTGAAGTCAGAGATGGTGGTTTAATGGACTATGCAGGAGACTACAATGTAATGAAATCTCTCTCAACCTAGTTTCCTCTTGTAAATAGACCTTTGCCAAATTTGTTCATTCTAGGTTGTGTTTTGAACTGTTTTGAACTGTTTCTCAGTATTTCCTGGAGAAGAATGTTGAAGCTAGAGCAAGGGAGCTGGAGAGGGAAGCAGAATTGGAAGAAAAAGCTCCAAAAGTGAAAGCAAAGTCAAAGATGTCAAAGGCTGAGAGAGAAGCACGGAAGAAGCAAAAGATGAAAGCGTTTCAAGCTTCCAAAAAGAAGTCAAAGTCCAGCAAAAATGCCAAGAGATGGAATTAAAGCTTCACAGTTCACACATAGCTGCTTTAGGTGTAGTATGTATATAGTGTCATCCCTTACTTGATTTAGTGAAAAAGAGATGGTATATTTCATTAAAAGCTTGGATCATCCGTTGTAAATTACATTCATTTAACATGAAGGTATCATTCCAGAAATTCTAGGCATTAAAGCTTTATAATTTCAGACGTGGCGAATTAACTCCAGATCAGCTAGAAGGCAAGTAAAGCATCCTGCTAAATGTTCAGAATCTTAGATCTTGAGAATCTTCTGCACTACTCGAATCTCTTGACAAGTGAGAGATCATTGAGCATCTTCTCAATAGCTTCATCATCATGAGCTCTTCCTTTTGTCTACACAAAAGAGAAGCTTACATCATCTCAAAAGTCCACTTACATAACAATACAATTTGTCCTTTTGAGGTTATCTTATTATCTCCACTGAATAGAAAAAGTAGAATCTTTATTTACCTTAAGAGAAGGAACCATTGCCACTGCTTCTTCAACAGTTTCAGGACAGAGATTGCCAAGAACACATAGCTGTTCAATAATGAACAATGCAATGTTTTAAGTCTTCTACCGAAACGACTTAATTGATAAACAAAAATCCAATCTCAAGAGATTTAACATTGTACCTCAAACTCAGTGAGTTGATGTCTGCTTAGTATTCTGCAAAAGTTGAGTTAAGGAATAGCATATTCTCACAAAACTATAGAATTAAACCAGTGACTGTAAAATCTCACTCATCAAGAAGGAAGCATGTCAAAGCAACGATTACTTAAAAACTTTGAATCAAACTAATTCAGAAAAAGGATACTCTCGAACTTGTCTAACAGCATCTGGATTCTTGTAGCGGCTGAATCGCTTCACATATTGCAAGGACTTCTCAAACACTCTGCAAGGAGCAAACATAACTTCTTCAACAATATTCAACATTGATTCACTAACCTAGAAGTAACATATAAAACTGACTAAATTCTTCAATTCATGATGGCTAATATACAATGAATCTCTATGAAACACAATTATACTTACTGAGAAACTTGATTCATAGGATCCTCTGAGATTTGCTGAAGCTGTTCAAACTTGTGCTCAAGAATCAAAGAGACTTCACAGTTCATTAAGCACTTTGCCTTCAAAAACTCTTTTGTCAAAGAGAATAAAACCCATCAATTTCGATGATAAATCTCAAATAATTAAGGGATTTTCGATACAGTTAAGCTCAATTAAATCGTATTGAATTAAGATCAATTCGATGAGGCAAAGAAACCCTAATTTTGAGGTACACAGCGGGGGATATGGCGAAGAGAATAGAGAAGTACCATCTCCGATCTTGAGTTCGGCGGCGTTCTCTTCTTCTTCTCCGGACATGGTGATTACCAAGGAGCGAAATCGAACCCTAAAGTTTTTTGGTTCTGCCTCTTTTTTTTTTTTTTCCGTCTTAACAACGAAAGTGATGAATATGAGACAAAACAAAAGCTTTGACCGGTTATATATAAAAAAAAAGAAGCAAACTCTATAATTAAAAAAGGAAAATCCAAGGAGGTTAATTAGATTTTTTTTGGGGAAGAGAGGTTAATTAGATAAATGTTACTATGTTAGTAATAGAGAAAAATTGAAATAAACCGAATAATAATCATCAAGTTTGAATAGGCAATGATTTTGATAAAGTTGGTATAAATTTTTGATTTAATAGCAAAAAAAGATCAAAATTGTTTACTACAATCATATATTCTGCAAGAAATTGAATATCATCATAACAGGATTAATTAGAAATATATTTATAATTGATGATAAATAGAGAAGAACAACAAAATTTATCATAATATAATTTGATTAAAAAAAACCCAAGTTATTTTATGATTTAACATAAATTGAGTAGTAACATAGAATTTGGAAAAATATTTGAAAAGCACAAACTGAATAACATGTGATATTAAGAACAAAACAAAATCTTCTAAAACCCACGACAAATTCTTTTCTTAATGGGTATACTACGCCTTTCTGCTTCTTCCCGACCAATCTTGCAACGAGGACAATCGCAATGCCCCTCTCGAATTTCACCTTCTTCAATCCCATCATCATTCTCTGCTTCACTCCTTGTTCTTTTTCTTGCGACTGTTTCCGGATTTTCGTTACCTTGCAGTTCTTGGATCTCTGTTTTCATAAGTGCGTTGAACATTTGAGAAAGAACCACGTCTCCTTGAAACAGATTTTGAAGAGACTTTATGAGTTCATCTCCTTGTATATGCCGGGACCTAAATTGTTTCATCAACCCCATGTATTCCTTGAGTTTCGCTTCACTTAGTCTTTCTTTGATGAACTCCGCTATATACAAAAACCAATGCTTACATACGGCTTCACTCTCAATCTTTGTTGTCTTCATCGTTTGGATACAACACTTTGTTTTTTTTCTTCTTCTTTGTCTTACAATTATGATTCGAGTGTATTTATAAGGAACTGAGTTGTTTACAATCCGATTTAGTTTGGGATTCTAAATTCTAACTGATCAAGCTTATACTTACCAACTTAAAAAAAAAAAAAAAAAAAACTTATCAAGTTTTTTTCACATGATTAAGATAATTATCACACGAATCATGTATTATTTAGAAAAAAAGAATACTTAGATTATGTTTGGAGTGTTGACAAATAAAAGAAGATAATGTTTGGAAGATTACAGGAAAATAATGTGAGATTTGATCTGTGTTTTACTTTCAGACGTTAATATCCATCCGCTTAGACCTGCCATTACCATTGCTGGTTTCCTCTACACTGGAAAGAGAGAATCTCGGAATAGCGTAATTGTAACGGTCAGGTGGTTGCTGCGGATAGAGTGTAGGAGACTGCATGAGATTGTGTTGCGGTAATGTGTTATATTTGTAAGCATCTCCTTCCCTTAGGCTGCAAAATTCAAAAGACCAAAACCCGATAAAGAAAAGAAATCCGATTTTTTTTAGGATGATAAATATATATACCTTGTTCTTTTATAGAACTGATCTTCATCACTTGTGCCCTCATCTAACCGCTGGGAAGGTGCATGGGAAAGAGACCATGCTGAAGAAGGCGACGGTAGTTCGTCTGAGAAATATCTTCTTCTTATCAACTGAAAACGAAAAACGTTCATTAGGTTGAAGAGAAAGAGAGAGAGGGAGAGAGCTATTGTAAAACATGGCAAGGTCAGAAATGACACCAACCATATGGAAAATTTTGGTCAGAGCTTCTTTGTCATATCTAGCTTCCTTGGCAGCCTGTGCATAATTTTACCAAAATTATATGACATACCGCATAACACTAAATTCAAATAAAGCAAGTAATTTAGTCTGTGGTTACCATTATGAGACCAACATTGCTAGGGAAGCTCTCAGAGAGAGGAAGTTCATCACTATGGGGAAGCAGACCCTGCTTCTCAACCCAATGACGAGCTGCATCAACAAGATTGCCACTGCTTCCATTTGTTCCTCCTTTGGCAGCAATATCAGCTTTGTTTCCAATAACGATGTATGGGACGGGAAGACCACCAGGCCCACCAGAAGAAAGGGGAGCTGAAAACTCCCCAGTTACTGAAACTTCACCCGCCCATTTCTGCAAATTAGTTTTTGTAGTCCTTTGCGAAAGATCATGAACAAAAATAACTCCTGCATAATCAAACAGTCGCATCAGTGACAAAACAGGGACAGAGATGACATTTGTTGAGACAGACCATTGATTTGTGAATAGAACAGTGAGCGGCAATCTTTGTATCGTTCATGACCTGAAACATCCCAAAGTTCGACGAAGAAATCTCTCTCTGAGTCACCTTTAATGATACTTGAAGAACTAGCAGGACTTGCGTAAGTTAAGTGCTGCACCAAAGAGAGTTCCAGAAACTAAGTAGGGAAACTTATCCCATGCTCTCTTTAACCATATCGAGAATTTTTTTTATAGAACAGCTTAAGTTACCTTGACACCAACTGTACATCCAATAGTTTGAGATGGGCGAACAATAGAGGAGCCTTTGACAATGAGATGCACAAGAGATGATTTTCCCACACCTAATTTGATATCCAGAGATAAAACTTTGCTCAATAGTGGAGAAGATGTAGTAGACTTACGAAACTTGACTCTTATTAGGTTCCACAAGTAGAAACTCATATCCAATCATCATGAGAAATCTTCTCATTAGCTCCTTCTTTAAGGATGAGTTTGTGCACTACGACAAACTTTCTTTAGTTCCATTAAATGGCTACTTAAAAAGCTAGAACCATTACCAAATCTATGGAAACGAGAATTTGTTAATATTACCTGAATCACCAACCACCAATACTCGAATTTGGCCGCATAATGGCGCTACCATATGTTCCTTATTTTCCCTGCCACGTTCCCTCCAAAACCGCATTTTGATTACTCCAGCAAAATCGGCACTGCGAAATTAAGTCCCATAGTCGCGTCTTCGACCAAAAGAGAAGCTTCCAGAAATCATCATTTCGAAACTCTGATTCCTAGCTGTAAGCAGATTATTCTAATCCATCACCTTGCACATTGCAAAACAGAGTCTCGGCTACAGTTCCTTCACCTTCCTAGTGCAAATAATCTCTAGAGCACAAATCGAAACCAATACCGAAGTTAACACAATTGATGGAGGTAAGCAGCGAATCTAAGGAATATGTAAGAGGATCAATATTCGAATTCTAAGAGCGTAATAAGAGTTTCACAGAAGTAAGATTCACCTTCTTCCTCCTTAACGTTCTTCTCCTCGATGAAAAAAATTCAGAAAAGATCTTTCCAGTAATCAAGGTAAACCATTGAATCTCGAGACAGGGAGTTCTCGATCGACATTATAGAATCTCTGGTTTCGCTACGAAAATTCGAAGATATCATGAGATTTGGGCGGAAGAACGAACGACGTGAGTTTGTTCAATCAATGGGATCGGTTCGATACTTCTGAACCAACACCATACCATATAACTAGACCGGTATTACATACCAAACCTGATTGACTCAAAACAATTAGTTAATGGCCCATTAGCAGCCCATGTAAAAAGATCCATCGGCCGAAGAATCTGAGATTTCTTGTTCAAGGGGTTGGGAACTCTGCGAATTATCTGTGCTCAGCTACTCCCAAAAGCTCTCTCATCTCTCTCGTCCGTCTCCTCTTTCTCCATAGTTTAAAGCTTCGTCGTTCCGTCACCAGAATTTCAACTACTTTGAGTTGATTCTCGTTGGATTTCTCACGATGGCGAGTCTTCAATTACTCAGATCTGATATTAAGTTTTTTTCTCGTTTTCGAAATTTTTGCATCTTCTCATTCCGTCATAGTTTGTATTTCAGGGAGACAGCGGGAAGCTTGAGGCAACGATAGATCGGCTTCTGAATGAAGAGAAGCAGATGAGACTCGCCGAAAACGTAGCCGGTACAAGGAAAGCCGCCACTGAGATTCTTCAGCTTTGTTTCGATGCTAAGGATTGGAAACTTCTGAATGAGCAGATTCTCAATCTCTCTAAGAAACGTGGTCAGCTCAAACAGGTACTTGGAATTTTGGTTATATCCTATCAGTGTTTGTGGTTTAAGCTCTTAAGGAACATGAACTTTTGGTTTGGGATAATTTGAAGGATTTGTTTAAGTTGGATATTTTGTTTGAGTTTTGAATGTGATTTGTTCCACATTTGACTTAGGAATTGCATAGGCCTAGTTTTTGGTAACCCTAATCTTGGAAAGAGATTAAGGACATTAGCACAAATTCAGGAGGATTCGACTTTGTGTTGGATACAAGCTTCTTTTTGTGGGATGTTGTCCTGTGATAGGTTGCTTTTACGATTCCTCTCTATGATTTTGATAGATTCACTGTTGACTCAAATATTAAAGCTAAATTGGGTCATTGCAGATAGTGATGTTTGTATTTAGTTCAGTTTATTACTTAACTTAGTTTGATTTTCAGTGTTTCGTTGGTTTTACTTTTGCTTTGCGTGTTTTCTTGGTCTAGTTACTTCAGACAGAATTAGCTTCACCTTTCCATGTACAAAATTATAGTTAAAAGTAAGGATACAAAGTGATAAGTCAACATCACTGATTTTTTTTTTGTGAACTTCTCCACTTGCAGGCTGTGCAATCCATGGTGCAGCAAGCAATGCAGTATATCGATCAGACACCAGACATTGAAACTCGGATAGAGCTTATCAAGACGCTGAACAATGTATCTGCTGGAAAGGTGCGAAACTATGAAACTGATGGTGTATTCTTTATAATAACTTCATCATTCTGTGTAATTGTTTACCATTGCATTTTACATGTATAGATATATGTTGAAATCGAGAGGGCACGTCTCACCAAGAAACTTGCTAAGATTAAGGAAGAACAGGGTCAGATAGCTGAAGCTGCAGATCTTATGCAAGAAGTTGCTGTAAGATTTTGTGCATTTGGCTATTAAATCTCCTGGAAATTTTCTTCCCTTGTTAACCCCTGCAATTTGATAAATAATTAACAGGTGGAGACATTTGGTGCTATGGCAAAAACTGAGAAAATTGCATTTATCCTTGAACAAGTAAGGACTTGTGTAGTTACGTTGCAATTAATAATTTGCTGGTGTTTTCTTTCATTGTGATAACTATCAAACTATTGTGGTCAAACTTTAAAGGTTCGCTTGTGCTTGGATCGTCAAGATTTTGTTCGTGCACAAATCTTATCTAGGAAGATCAATCCTAGAGTTTTTGACGCAGATACAAAAAAAGATAAGAAGAAACCTAAGGAAGGTGATAACATGGTAGAAGAGGCTCCTGCTGATATACCAACCCTTTTGGAGCTTAAGCGAATTTACTACGAGCTTATGATTCGGTACGGCCTTCTTGAGCTTCTCTATCACATTGTTCGTGATTTGTATTTCCATCATTTATCATGGCATTTTAAATTCTTATATGACTGTTTAATTATGGACCTCTCTCTCTGTCTCTTAAATTCTATCAATCTGTGTGGCTTTTGCTTGCTATGGTTTTCTCAGAGATGCATATTACAACTTTTTCCTGGAGGACAGTATCGAAATTTGGATGAATCTCCTTTTGTGTCAAATTTATGACTCTCTTTTCATGGCCAACGATTTTGGACATCAATTGCATTATGTTATCCACTGAATTCTGACGTACCATGATTGATTTCTGTGGCATTCTCATCTTTTTTATTATTAACCATAAAAAATTTCAACTATGTAGGTACTATTCTCATAACAATGAGTACATTGAAATCTGCCGTAGCTACAAGGCGATATATGATATCCCTTCAGTAAAAGAAACTCCGGAGCAGTGGATTCCGGTAAGCTCATGCCGTTGATTGGATGTATAGTTAGTATACATTCTATAGGGTTAGTGTAATAACTTTCTTTGATCTTCAAAACATTAGGTCCTGAGGAAGATCTGCTGGTTCTTGGTCTTGGCACCTCATGACCCAATGCAATCAAGCTTGCTCAATGCAACTCTGGAAGACAAGAATTTATCAGAAATCCCTGATTTCAAGTATATTTTATTTTCTGATAAATTTTGTTATTTCAATAACTGATTCTTTTGTACTCAAATGGGTTCTCAGTCTTTTTTTCTTTGTTTGATATCACCCGTTTCAGGATGCTTCTAAAACAGGTAGTGACAATGGAGGTTATTCAATGGACATCTCTGTGGAACAAATACAAGGATGAGTTCGAGAAAGAGAAAAGCATGATTGGAGGTTCTTTGGGTGACAAAGCTGGTGAAGATCTGAAACTGAGAATCATCGAACATGTAAGTCTCTCAATTTGTCTTTAAGCTTGTTTACATAAGTTGATTGATGCTTTAAAGTTATTAATTTATTCTGCAGAATATCCTCGTTGTCTCAAAGTACTACGCAAGGATAACCTTAAAGAGACTTGCCGAGCTTTTATGCCTGAGCATGGAGGTATGTTTGATCTAATCTCACTGGCTATATCAACTATGCTTCTGCTTGTTATAATTGTTGGAAATTGTGATTTCAGGAGGCGGAGAAGCATCTATCGGAGATGGTAGTGTCAAAAGCACTGATTGCAAAAATAGACAGACCATCTGGAATTGTGTGCTTCCAGATCGCAAAGGACAGCAACGAGATTCTAAACTCGTGGGCAGGGAATTTGGAGAAGCTTCTAGATCTTGTGGAAAAGAGTTGCCACCAAATTCACAAGGAAACCATGGTTCACAAAGCCGCTCTCAGACCTTGAAAACATGCGGTCTTCTTCATGAAAACTTTTCAGGATCTTCTTCGTTGAGTTATTAGCATCTTTATGTGGTAAAAACTCGAATCAGTGTTTCCTTTTAAAAATTGTACTATGGATCTGTACACTAACGAAGTGTTTTGCCACTTATTGGTTATTTCAAGTGTTGGTGGATTAGTTTTTGGTTAAATTGTTAGAAAATTTACATGAATTTACTGAACGAGAAGAATAATCTCGTGTGTGCCCCAGGAGATAGATCCAAACCTTGCGCTGACAAAAAGTCAGACGATAAAAAATTGCTTCATCAAAGATTGCAAGTTAATAATAAAAACTAAAATTATGATGGCACTGGCACATGTATAGTCTTCCATACTCTAAAAAAAACTAATAAAATTTGTTTATTGTTGTTAATTAATGTGATTAAATTTAATAGAGAGGAGACAGCTTTGCCAGTTCATCTCTGGTAAATAGTCCACGTTCTGGCGTCTTTGGGATTTCACCAACACCGTGACAGCTCCTTAGATCTCTCCTCGATTACTTCCTTTTTAATTTCCATGGCTCTCTAAAAATCTCTCTCTCTTTCTCTCTCTCTTACTTGTATTGTTACGATCTCTGCTTGAAGATTATGGACGGCGCCGATGGAACCGTTCGCGTCAAGCCTGGTCGCGGATTCGAAACGGAGACGGATGTTGCGGTTTCGTCGCCAGTGACACGTCAGAAAGCTGCTGCAGCTAAGCAATTCATCGAGAATCATTATAAGAATTACTTGCAAGGCTTGCACGAACGAATGGAGAGGTTTGGATTCGGGATTTTTGTTTGTTTTCAAATCTGATCTGGTCTTTGCTTCATTTCGAAAGATGACTTGTGTTTGACTTGAGATTTTTTTTGAAAATTACAGACGCAGGGAGTTTCAGAGGAAAGTGCAAGAAGCTCAGTTACCTGTTGAGGAACAAGACGAGATGATGAGGAATCTGGCTCGTCGTGAAACTGAGTATATGAGACTTCAGAGACGTAAAATTGGGATTGATGATTTTGAGCTTTTGACCGTTATTGGCAAAGGTGCCTTTGGTGAGGTACAATATCACATTCTATTTCCTAAATCGAGCTTGTTTATACAGAGATCTATGCGTTTCTCTAGAAATTGACTACTTAAGGAATCGATTACTCTTCAGGATATCTTGTAATCTCTGAAATTGTGTTTTCAGGTTAGATTATGTCGTTTGAGATCTACATCTGAAGTTTATGCCATGAAGAAATTGAAAAAAACTGAGATGCTTAGCCGTGGACAGGTACAAAAATCCCCTCTATTTTTGTTGTTTGAGAATAGTAGTACTAGCAAGTGCAAGATTGATGCCTGATATGAGCTGATAAACTTCGTACCTTTTTCTTATCATTTGACTGGCTTCACTAGGTTGCTTGCAGTTTTTGTGCTTGTGAAGAAACAAGTGAATAATTGGACACTTTTTCCTTTAATTGGTTTTGTGTCTCTAGGTAGAGCATGTCAGGTCCGAGAGGAACTTACTTGCAGAAGTTGACAGCCGTTACATTGTAAAGCTTTTTTACTCTTTTCAAGATTCTGAATGTTTGTATCTTATCATGGAGTATTTACCTGGGGGTGACATCATGACACTACTCATGAGAGAAGACATTCTTTCTGAAGATGTTGCCCGTTTTTATATTGCTGAGAGCATTCTTGCCATCCATTCAATTCATCAACACAACTATGTTCACAGGTATAATAAGTTTTGACATCATTTTTATTGCTAGTGATTTAGGGTGTAAAAGAGATCTCTACGTATTGTTAAAAGTCCATGTATACTATTTGGCTCTTTGGTTCTTGATTTGAGTTTGTTTCTTCTTGCCTGTAGGGACATCAAACCTGATAATTTGATACTAGACAAAAGTGGGCATTTGAAGCTTTCAGATTTTGGTTTATGTAAGCCACTTGATGACAAGTATTCTTCATTGCTATTAGAAGACGATGAAATGTTGTCTCAGGATTCAGAGAACCAGTCAGGAAAATCAGACGCTGACAAAGCACCCTGGCAAATGCCTAAAGAGCAGTTACTGCAGTGGAAACGCAATCGCCGTGCATTGGTACTTATGCTGCTTCTCTAATTGAATTACATGGGCTACTCATTTTATGCTACACAATAGAGATCAGTTACCACATCCAAAATATCTTGGGTAATCAATAGGTCTCTCAATTTTATAGGCTTATTCAACCGTTGGAACTCTTGATTACATGGCTCCAGAAGTACTCCTAAAGAAAGGATATGGAATGGAATGTGATTGGTGGTCTCTCGGCGCAATTTTGTATGAGATGTTAGTTGGGTATCCCCCATTCTGTTCTGATGACCCCCGTATAACATGCCGCAAGGTAGGTGTATACAATTGGTTAGTCATATAAAATTTTATCTATATTTGAAATAGTCATGCTTGCTTAAAAAGACTTGTGCTTCTTATCTCAGATAATTAATTGGAGGGTATGCTTGAAGTTCCCTGAAGAACCAAAAATATCAGATGAAGCCAGAGACTTGATTTGTCGGTTGCTTTGTGATGTTGATTCAAGGTTGGGAACCAGAGGTGTTGAGGAGATAAAGGTGCGACTTCTGAAAAGGATATGTAAAATTACGATTCAGTTTCATGATCCTTGATATCATTGTATTATATTTTGTTCATGTTTCAGTCGCATCCATGGTTCAAAGGCACCCCATGGGACAAACTGTATGACATGGAGGCAGCTTATAGACCCATTGTCGATGGAGAACTAGACACACAAAATTTTGAGAAGTTTCCTGAAGTAAGTTTGATAGAATCTCAAAAAACTTGTCATGACATAATTTGTGGCATGAGGCATTATGTTGAAACCGACTAGTTTGGTGAACCTAAAACTTGTTTTAAAACTGCTTGTTAGAAGTCAAAACTGTCTTATGGATCTTAGTATTGCTAAAATGAGAAAGTCAAACCGTCTAATATCCTCATCAATTTTCTTGATATTTTCTTGTAGGTTGAAGGATCACCATCCGAAGCACCACAAGTTGGTCCTTGGAGAAAGGTGAATCACTCCACTAGATTCCTATCGTATAATCTGTGTTGCAAATTGACATATGCGAAAATTTCTCTGAACATGATAAAACTAGCAGATTATGTTTTGTTATGGTTGAGACTAGTATCAACGAGTTTGGACAGTATGCTATTGATGAAAACAATTTGGTGCTAACTTTATAAATTGGGTTGAGCAGATGTTGACGTCCAAGGACACCAACTTCATAGGATTTACATTTAAGAAGTCAGACATCACAAGATCAATGGAAAGTTCAGGTAGTCTTCATATCTCTTGTCTCTACTGCTTATGTGTTTGCTTATTATAACTTGCTCTTAAGATAAATTGTCTTCTAGAAAAAGGTCCAATAGTTGGATATAGATCTAAGTATCAGTTGTGACATTGAAATGTAGGTGCAGACATGAAATCAAATGGATCAGGGGAAGCCCCGTCGTTGATATCATTGTTAGGTATGTAACCAAACTGTAAACGCCGCAAAGCGAGTGATAGTTTTGTGGTTGTAGAAGAGAGATTGAATGTGAATGTTTATATGATTCAGGTCGGATCAATATGGAAGAAGGTGAAGGTGGTGAGTTAAACCACAAGACATAGGGAAAATACAAATATTATTGATTTTTTATCCGCTTGCAGTTGTTTTGATCATTTGGCAGAGGCAATGGAGAGGCGATGGTAGTTTTTTAACCAGATCACTTATGATGGGGTTCATAAAAACTTCTATTTCCTTTTTTTTTTCTTGTAACATATTTGTTTTTTTTTCAATCTAAAAAAGAAACTGTAAAGCATGGAAGAATAATTTCTGGAACATTTTACCCACAAGTTATCAAATACATCAAAAAATGAAGCTCGCTTTTCTGCCATACTATTTCTCCATCAAAATAATTTGAACCAAACCTAAATATTGTGTGGCCGTAATAAGTTGTATATATAGGTTGATAAAAAAAAACAATAATTAGTGAGAAAAAACAATTTAGGACGTTTTAAAAATTATTAAGATAAATGGGCCTTTTCTATACAACTATTGGGCCCATCACTGTCGTAACTGATTTTATGTACGAAGTACCGTTTATAACCTCGCTATTATTCGGAATTTACGATTAAATCACCATCTTCTAGATATCGATCAAACAGGCACAACTAAATTCAATTATCTCATTAGCTTCTTCCAATTCGAAACCCTAACAAAAGCCCTAATTTACGAAATACGCCGAATCGTTGACGAGAATGGAGTTTGACGAATACGAGTACCTGGAGAAGACGGTTGAGGAAGGAGCTGGGTCGAATAAGAAAAAGGAAGAGAGTGGGAACGAGAGGAGCGAGAGGAGTTACAGAAAGAGAGAAGGAGGAGAGAGGCAGGGGGAAGAAGGAGGTGAAGAAGAGCGGGTTAGCAGTCGGAGTAAGAAGTCTCGCGGAGACGGCGAAGAGAACGGTGGTGGTAAGAGGGATCGGGAGAGAGAGAGGCATAGGAGCAGCAGAGACAAGGATAGGGAGAGGGATAAGGTTAGAGAAGGATCGAGAGATAAAGAGAGCGATCGAGAGAGGAGTAGCAAGGAGAGAGATAGGAGCGATAGAGACAAACCCCGAGACAGAGAGAGAAGAGAGAGGGAGAAGAGGAGCAGCAGTAGATCTCGGAGGGAAGAGAAGGAACCCGAAGTAGTGGAAAGAGGAAGCAGGTTTGTTAAATTTCTCTTTCTTCTTTACATGGGCAAGTGTTTGAGGAATGATACAAAGTTCCGATGAGCTTTCTTTAGTCGTTTAAGAACGGTTTTAAATGATTTCACGATTGCAGAAGACACAGGGACAAGAAAGATGAGCCTGAAGCAGATCCAGAGAGAGATCAAAGAACTGTTTTTGCATATCAGGTAAGTTCTTAAACATTTGGGTTTAATAATTAGGGGAAGACATAACCCACATTGTTAAGTTTACTGATTACGTTAAAGTTAAATCTTGTTTTATTATTGAACAGATGCCTCTTAAAGCTACGGAGAGAGATGTTTATGAGTTCTTCTCCAAAGCGGGCAAGGTCAGTTACTTTGTGCCTTTTCTAGTTTGTTAATTGTCTTTTTGGTTGTAGTTTTTGATGGGTTACTGTTTCTATGTGCTTGACCATGGCATATAATCTTTTACTGAAGATGTAGATTTTCTCAAGTATGATATATGTTGGGATCTGTAGTTTTTGTCACAATAGAATAAACATTAATCGTTAGCTTGCTTCATTGACTTTCTTATTTCGGCTTCAATAGGAACACTTATTTTTCTTCAGTGTTTAAATAATTTGTGTGGTCTGGATTGCTAGACTTCTTTTGCTTACTGCAGAGAGCTGTTTTGATCAAAAAAAATTTCTATCTTTGCTCTTGTAATTTCTTTTGCGTTCTGTTTTCTCTTTGTTCTTATTGTTCTCGGGTCTTTATAATTTCAGGTGAGGGATGTGCGATTGATCATGGACAGAAATTCAAGACGATCAAAAGGCGTCGGGTATGTTTCTTCAGTTTCTACTAAACTTAGTTTTGTGTATGTGCACTTGGTACGTAAATTTTCTGCATATTCAGTTTTCTCTGCAATTTCAAGAATTCGATTCTGTATTCTTAGATGCACTAGCAATGCGATAATGATGAGGATGATGGCAATACCTTGCACAGTTGTTTAATCATTCTGCGTGGTCAAGGTAGATGTCAGAAAACCTGAATCCTATTTCAGTTGTTACTTTCCATTGCAAGCACTCTCAGGAAGGAGGGAATCCTATAGCCTATCAATCTTATTCACATTCTTTGTTTGATACTTCCTCCTAGTCCTTGGTGCTTTCCCTGTCCTCTGTTTGGATATTCACTGGTGGAGGAGCTTGCTTCTGTAGTCATTGCTGTTATAGACTTGATTATTGTTCTTTTATCATGATGGGCTAACATTTTCTATTACTCTAGGCCTCCAACCCACCAAAGAGACTCAGCTTGAACCCCCGCACTAAAGTTTTTTGTTTCCAACTTCTCTTTGCTACTTGCTTTGTAAGTTTTTTTCTGATTTGTTCGTCCCATGTGTGCTTGAAGTCAAGTATATCTCTTCTTTTTTTGTACTTTCAGGTATATTGAGTTTTATGACGTGATGTCAGTTCCAATGGCCATAGCTCTGTCTGGACAACTGTTTCTTGGACAACCTGTGATGGTTAAGCCCTCTGAAGCTGAAAAGAATCTGGCCCAATCTAACAGCACTACGGTTGGTGGTACAGGCCCTGCAGATAGGAAACTCTATGTGGGTAACCTGCATTTCAACATGTCGGAACTGCAGCTTAGACAGGTGATATTCAGTTTTCTAGGTCAATTGTTTAATTACATATGGACACTCCAGCAACTGTTTTTTTTTCTTTCAGTATCCTTCATATTCTCACAGTTGTTTCCTTTTCTTTATCAGATTTTTGAGGCATTTGGTCCCGTTGAGCTTGTTCAGCTACCACTTGATCCTGAAACTGGGCAGTGCAAAGGATTTGGATTTATTCAGGTTAGTGGAACGTGTTTTTTACTTTGTTGGTACTCTTTTTCTTAGTTATTCCTCACTGAGTTTTATTTTCTCTTGCATAGTTTGTTCAACTTGAACATTCAAAGGCAGCACAAATTGCCTTAAATGGAAAGCTGGAGATTGCTGGTAGGACAATCAAGGTGAGTTTTGAATTCCTTGTGGAAAAATGATGAGTTCTTTTGAATTGCATGTATCTAATGTTTACTTTATCCGGGTTAATATTTTCTTTTTAGGTTTCTTCCGTCTCTGATCATATTGGTACACAAGATTCTGCTCCAAAATCTGCTGATTTTGATGATGATGATGGAGGTGGACTGGTAAGCTAGAGATCCTGGTCCTTTTACTCTTTGTCTCCTTTAACTTAAAGGTCTGTTTTTATGACTCTCTCTCGCTCCCTCTCAGGCTTTAAATGCACAATCTAGGGCTATGCTTATGCAGAAGCTGGATCGTTCAGGTATCGCTACAAGGTATATCTGTCTCTCTTGTCCGCATCTATTTTACCCATTTGGTTCACAAATCTTTTATTTGCGAGTACCTCCTTATAACATATGGAATTCTATCCACAGCATTGTGGGCTCTCTTGGAGTACCAGGGCTAAATGGAGCAGCGTTTAATCAACCAGGCATGAATCCTAGTTTCCCAACATCAGTGCTTCCGACAACAGCAATCCCTTCTTTTGTCAATGAACATGTTGGTCTGCCAAGCGAATGCCTTCTATTGAAGAATATGTTTGATCCTGCAACCGAGGTCAATGCTTGCTTCTGTTTTTTGTTTTTTGTTTTGTTTGAGCTGGGAAAAACAAGTCTCGGCCATTATTGCTATTAACATCAAACCATTATTTTGCTGCAGACGGAACCAAACTTTGATCTTGAAATCAGAGACGACGTTGCGGATGAATGTTCAAAGTATGGCCCAGTCAACCATATATACGTAGACAAGTAAGTATTTTAAATCAAAATGTGTTACATGTTTGGCTGTTTCTGTTTATAGATATGTGACATTGGTATGAATTCTGGTAAAATGCAGGAACAGTGCGGGGTTTGTGTATCTGAGGTTTCAATCAGTGGAGGCAGCAGCAGCAGCTCAAAGAGCAATGCATATGAGATGGTTTGCACAAAAGATGATATCTGCAACTTTCATGGTAAAACAGTTAGTTCGTTCATCCTCTTTGGCTTTTACTTTCATCTGTTTACTGAATGAATACTTTTATTGCAGCCTCCTCATGAATATGAAGCCAAAGCCAAGGCCTGAATTGAAGACAAGTCGGATTTTTGTCTTTAGTAGATTTCTTGTTCTAACTGCTATGCAGATTCTCAATCTCTTGTCTGAAATATGTTACATAGATAAAAGGATTATGAATGAGGACCTTTCATTCTTCTTCTTTTTTTTCTGTCCTCGTTTGTTGTAACTTTCCCATATATTATTGATCTTTGAACTTATAAAATCCGCAATATCAAAGACAATGAATTCAACACTTAGATCACTTGTAGGCTACAATCCAAAGTATAGAAGCAAATATTCAGAGATAAAACCGAGTTCAGCACCATAATCCATGACAGACTAGTTCCTCGTGCTTCTAGTTCTAGACACAAGCCTCTAAGCTTTGGTTTCAGTCAATTTCACCTGCAATATCTTTCTATAGAGACGCGAGTATCAAATTTAATGAACCCATTAACTCCAACCATAAAACAGTTTAAGTTTTATGTTATCTCAAGCAAGTGCCCCTAACTAGCATACATTCACACGTCAGTCGTCATATCCTATATTTTTACCATTCCAATCAGTAACCAAGTCCATTCTTTTATCACCTTTAACCATACCCGCCTAAATGGCATTATTACAAGACATTTCCATTTACCATGTATAGTTTCGAAACTCAAATGAAACCAAATCACCGTTTTCCCCTTTTGTTCCCATTCCTCCTTCGTATATACACTACATTTGACTCTAGGCTCTAGCTCGGGTCAGAAGTGTTACAATCAACCCGTCTTGCCGAAATTCTACATGTCCATCTCCGCCCGCTAGCCCCAAAGATACCTTCTATGTCCCGTATGCATTGGTCTTGTTTGCTCTAGAGTTCAAAACTTTTTTCCGTGAGTTTCATAAATGATATCTCCATTTCGGATCAACCGTTCAAAAAAAAACAGAAATAGAATCAGTACTTTCAGTTATGGAAAACCTTTGTAAAATGTTACACAGACATATAACAAAAAGTTACTCGAATATAATTCTTCTTTCGTTAAATTGTGAAAGACAAAACCCAACACGCGTATAAACACATGAAAAAGACTTCCACGCGTCCGAAGATTTTTTGTTTTCTGAAGAAACGAGAAAGCCGTGACGCATCGATCATAATCATTTGATCTTTATGCTCCCTCAAACCATATTCTCATCCTCAATCGATTCTTGCGATCTCCACAACATAATCAAATCATAAACTACGATAATTATAAAAACTAAGTGTGTTGCGCTCATAACAAACACAATGCTTCGAACTAATTACAAACTGCTTAAAAATCCTATCCATAAAACCATAATGTAGATTAAGAAAAAAAACTTAAACTCCAAACCTAAAGAGAGTTAAATGTTTATTCATCTAATCACGACCCTGATAGGTCTCGTTGCCATGTAAATGCTCTCAATGGTCCTATACTTCTTCTTCTTCTCCTTCTTCAATGATGATATTACTCTCAACATCACCATTTCTTCCGTGCATTGATCTTGATCATGACTATCATCTTTACCGAATATTTCTTCGATTGTCTTCTTCTTCTTGATGATATCCATATTTTTCTCTTCATCGCTTAGATGCATCAACTGTTGAGCAGCCTCCATCTCTATCTCCGTTATCATCTCTTCTCGTCTCCTCCGTTTATTACTCTCGTTCTTCGTTGATTGGATCTTCTCCATTATGAAACTCCAAATTTAATATCAAATTTCCTTGTGAAGAAATTCTCTCTGGTGTTCGATTTGATTTATTTTATTTTTTTGTGTGTTTTTAGTTGTGGTTAATTTCTTCGAGGATTACGTAATGTTGTTGAGGGTTTTTGAAGACCATGAGAAACTGCGACGTTGGTGCTGGGAAATCTCTCTCTATATCCCTCATCTTTTCTTAACTATATTTTTGCAAACTCGTCCCTATATTTTTACTAGTTTAATAATACATTCTCCTTATTTATTAAGTTACATTTTCAACCATTACATAGCCTAATACATACAAGTTATTTCCCAACAAATTTGTCAGAAATAACTAGTTAGTGTATTGTTATTATTGTTTGAATGCCACATTGATTTACCAATGAATCTTCCATACTCTTAAAACATTGGGATTTTTTTTTTGTTATTTCAAAGCGTTAACAGTAGTCAATTATGATTGTAAATCATTAGTTAAAAAAAAATTGAATTTTTCGTCCACAAATCGTAGATTGAGGGTCCGAATGGTGACGTGCGGATAAAATGTGATGCAGATAAAATACGATGCGGTTCTAATAGTAACAAAAATATATACATACACATATATATATAAACATTTTCGTTACTATTTGAATTGTATCGCACTGTCCGGTTCGATCACCATTCGGAGCCTGAATTTGTCAACTCGTAGGTCATAATAATAATAATTCATTTCCATGGAAAGAGTCAACATCTGGAGTTTGCCAAGTGTGTCAATCTTATATTGTTGAGGGGTTATAATGTCATACTGATAAACTTTTTAGCATGGCTATATAATTTAGGCAAATATGTTGGCATAAAAATCTTAAGCAGCAAGAGACCTATAAGAGCTATCAGGTACACTCTGTTGTACTGGGTTATTAAAGACCAACGCAGATCTGAACCGTCAGATGATGAGAAAATATAGGCTACTTTGAATCTTTTGACCTAAATCCTACCATTACAAAAGACCAATGTTTCCTTAAAACTAAATTAAGGAAAATGAAACTTATACAAATATCCAATTTAGTGGGGTCCACCTATTTTGACTTATGTATTTCCCATTGGTGCTTGGTCACAAAACGCGTATCTTTTTCAGACACTTGGCCAAAAACCTTTTTATTATGCAGTATATGCTTCTCTTATCGCTGACTCGCTTTTCACAAATTTTAAAAGCCTCTCTAATCTCTACAGTTTTATTTAACCAATTAAAAATGCTGTATACCTTACACGTTCAGGTGAAAATATTATTTAAATAACAGCAATTAACTACATTGAGGTGACATAAATTGGATTCACTAAATAGTATTACGATTTTTTTGTGTGGTTAGATTTATTTTATAAAATAAATTTTGCAGTCTCAGTGACTTTTGTTCATATAGAGAGACTCGGGTGATTCTACACATGTTATCCTGACTTGAATTTACTAATGAATGATCCTTATTCCTTGGTGGTTTGGTTCCAAAAGTGTCCAGTCAAACAGTTGTGTTGAATTTTGACTGATTCGTGCTCCAAGGTCTTTCTCAAGAGAGAAGAAGAATTAATAGACAATAATTCTTAAGAGAACTAAGACAAGGAGATCCACGGAGATTGAATCTCTCCTTATGTTTCAGACAAGAAGAATCCCTCACAAAAACATCTTCTTAACAATTGTTGATGAAAGTAACCTTCTTCTTTTTCTTTCAAGAACTTGCAGAAGATTTCTCAAAATATTTCAATGAAAGAATTAATAAGATAACACCTCTCTTTTCTGTTTCACTTTCACTCAAAAAAAAATAACAAGAATAAATAGACGACACCACCTTCTTCTATATCTACATTACAACACCTTCCAAAAGAATAACATTATATATCTAAATCCTTCTTTTCTTTTTGTGTTCAATCTAACAAGGATCTTAACACAGTAAACAAACAAATGTGTGAGCGACACTTTCCTCTTTACTTACCTCTGTGGAAAATCTGTTACGTATCATATCAACTCTTGAGTTCAATCAAAGGCAGTCCAAGCCACATATCTCGAGGATAGGACCGCCTTTCGCCACAAACGGATTGACTCGTACCCAAAGAAGCGTAAGGATAGAGGCGAGAAGGATCGACCAGACAAGAATGATTGTAGGCATTCTGTCTTGTTTCCCAAGCAGACCTTTAAGGAAAGGATATAGATGGAGGATGACCCAAAAGGCAAAGAACAATCTTCCGAAAAGAGGACCCCACGAGTCATATCCGTTACTGATCGCATCAGATATTCCCACAATGACTCCGATTACGTTTATGATGAGTAGTGTGGTTGGAGGGATCAAGAGTGATGTCCATTTGAAGATGTAAAGCTCAGAGAATTCACCATCATCTGCTGCTTTAGATGTAACTGTGAAGTTTGTCTCAACACCGGCTAAAACCTTTAGGAGACCTTGGAAGAGAGCAAAGAGATGAGCTGAAACACCTCCAATCACCCAAAACTGTTCGTTTCTCCACCAATCATCGATCCCTACTTTACCCCATTGCATCTCGAGAATGCCCGTTACAGCAATCGACCCGAAAAGTGCCATGAAGAGGATACTTGCATAGTTGCTAATCTGCAACCAAAAGAAAGAGCAAAGGAAACCTTAACATAATATAAAGATTGATACTTTAGAGAACTCAAAGATGATAGACAAAACATAGAACAAAGATTCATACTTTGGAGAACTCATAGATTGGGGTTGTGTTTTACCTCAGGGACGATGAATTTTCCGGTGAGAAGACAGATAGCTGGGAGAGAACAGTAAACAAGGAGTGGAATAGAGGTCCATGGATAAACCACAGAGTTGATGTAAGACAATCTCTCAAGCCATTTCAAACCACCTCCATAACCATACCAAATAGGACAATGTCTGCTCAAGAAAATCTCAACAGACCCGAGCGCCCACCGAAGAACTTGATGAAGACGGTCAGAAAGATTGATAGGTGCTGATCCTTTAAAGGCCGGTATCTTAGGTGTACAGTAAACCGATCTCCAGCCATGAGAATGCATCTTGAAACCCGTAAGGATATCCTCGGTGACAGAACCGTAGATCCACCCAATCTTGAATAAATTTCACAAACACCATGAAAGAAATCAAAAACCATATCGCAAAATGAAAGATAAAGTGCTAAAAAGTGTTTTAAAGAGCTCTACATTACCTCTTTTCCCCATTCGGTTTTATCTTCGTATCCACAACTAATGACTTGGATGGCTTCTCTAAGCAGAGAAGCTGGACTCGCATTCCTAGCAAGCCCACCATTCTCCATACCAGCAGACGCAACAAAAACAGGAGACTGTCCAAACTTCTTCTCCAACTTCAATTGTGCCGCCTCTGGTGATTTCGCCGCATCATTAGTGCCTAAGAAAAAGAAAGAAACAAAAAAGTGTTCAGCAATGAACTGAAACTAAATGATACAGAGGATTTATTCTGGTTACCTTTGGTGCCCTCTTCGATATTTTCTAGCGCGTGTATCTGCTTTGAGGCTTCCCTGTTCTTCTTTTTCTTATCCGTTGTCTTTGACTTACGATTCTTTCTTAGACCACAACAAAACAAACACCACTTAGGCCAGCAATTGCAAGTCATACGCTTAGTCTTCTTCTTTTTTGGCGCATCAAATCCATAAAGTGCTTGTCTCCTAAAAACACACCCGGTTCCCACGTATATAGGCCCTTGTAATCCATCCAAACCTTTCATATTAATCTGTTTCGACAATTGCAAGATCAAAAATTTGGTAAGTAAGAGCAGATGAATAACTCAAGAAAAGGATGTGGTGATAGAGAATGGTGTACTTACATCGAAGAATACAACATTACGATTAGAGTATCTGTCACTTTTATCAATCCCATCGAATCTTTGAGGGAATTGAACATAACAAATTTTCTTTCCCGACTGAGGATCCATCATGAAACACATTGCTTCTCTAAGAGCTTTGCTATTATTGATGTAGTGATCACAATCGACATTTAGAAGATAAGGAGCATTTGATAGAACTCCAGAGACTCGTATCTTCAATTATATACGGTAACATGAGAAGAAAGAGTCAGGAAGTTAGCGAGAGATAAACATAAATCAATTCAAAGAATACACTGGAGAGTTGAGCATAATTATTTACCAGGGAGTTCATGGCTCCAGCCTTCTTGTGATGGTCAAATCCGGGTCTCTTCTCACGAGAAACATAAACCAGCCGAGGCAACTCGTTGTTTTCTACATCGCGGACACCGTTATTTCCAAGGAATACCTTTTTACAGGAAAAATCAAGAAATTAAACAGGTAAGTTTGGAAGTATACACACATCACATAGAACAAAAAGAAATATCTAACGCCTCAAAGCATCTCACCTGGATCATGCCAGGGTGATCTCGCACGTTATTACCGGGCCAAGGAGTACCGTCTTGCATAGTCCAACCTTCTTCAGGCACTTTCTGTGCAGTCGCAACTAAAGCATTGATCTTAACCTTGAATTCTTCATAATCTCTCTGTAGCCAGGAAAAGAAGACAATTATTTTCAATAAGCACAAAATTTTCTTAGCAAATTATCGTATAAAGAAGCAAGAATAAACAAACCTTCATGGCTCGGCGTTCCCTAACAAATGCAGGGTGAACTTTATTCTTTAAATAATCCATCTTGTGGCAAAAATACCATTCGGGAGCTCGTGGCTCGATAGTGTATTTCTTACAGAAAGGAACCCATTTCCTAGCAAACTCTGCTGTTTCTGAAAGGGCTTCAAAAGTAAGCATAGCAGCACCATCATCAGAAACATAACAGGCAACTCTGTCTACCGGATAATCAACCGCAAGAATAGACAGAACAGTGTTTGCTGTAATAAGCGGAGGCTCTTTCATCGGATCCACTGTACTCACAAAAACATCAACACCAGCTAGTTCAGATGGTTTCCCTTCTTTTTCGTACCTCAATGAGAGCCTGTCCAAGTATGTCTCTCTTTCTATAGGATACCATTTAGGGAACTGATCAAGAACCCATGAAACCGCAAACCATATTTCGCATATCACAGATATTAGCCACAAGGCGTAAGCATCATTGACGGGGTGAAGAATACGGTAATGGAAAAAGAGACCGAGAATCACAAGACGCAGAACAATTAGCATCCTGTACGGATTTATTTTGCTCGACTTTATCGGTACTTTCCTAGACAAAGGCTGCCTTCCCTCATCCATCCTAAAACAAGAACAACAAAACTCGTAAATATCAAAGCAAAGCAGTGAAACATGACAAAAGACAGTATTTGGGTCTGTCTTACATAGGAATATCAGCATCATCTCCGTCTCCAAGACTAGAATCTCCATCATGTTTAACCACCTGATATTTTTCGTTCTGCTTTCTCTTCCACTCCTCCATACGATCCTTCCACGCAACACTTCCATATCCATAGACCGCAAGGTCTTTCTGAGGTACCATTGGTCTTGGATGTGCTGTGACATAGCAAACCAATAGCTTAGTAACCACAAACAACAATAACAGGAAATGAAACACGTCCCCCCAAATCAGAAAACAAAACTTACCAGCGGGGTCAGGAAAATGAGGTTGATGAACCCTATGGATATGGCCAGGTGATGGAGAAACAATGAGAGCATGACTATCAGAAGAAATTTCAACGTCCTAGAAAAACAACCAAAATGAGCAATAAAAAAGGGACAATAAAACAGTAGAAGTGATTGGGGAAAATATGAACCAACCTCCTCTCCATAAGTTAACAAAGGAATCTGTGAGCCAGGTGGAGCAGAGGCCAAATCAAACTCCGAGTTGCGGCGAGAGAAAGTTTCAGATTCAAGGCCACTCCTACTATAATCAAACTCAAAATCAAGATCATCAATTCCATCATCCTCCTCATCTCCTTCAACCCTTGGACTTCCTGAAAACAATAAGAAACCTTTGTCAGATACATAAGATCAGACAAAGGTTAAAACTTGTTGAAACAAGTAAGTGTGACCTTTGATGCGCTTGTAACGAGTTTTGCACTGAGGACAAGATTGGTTTCCTTCTCGTCTCTCATACTCATAGCAAGGTCTACAGACAGGGAAAGCACATTCATTACATGCCACAAAAGACTCTCCATCAACACTTAGCTCAATCTCATCTCCACAGATTTGACATGTTTGTCCACTTAGTTCTTCCACTGATCTAATCTGTATATTGAAATCAGCATAAGCAGAGAATTATGAGAAACACACATAGATTGGATCTCAATTAGAACACAAGATTCACTAGCAATTAACTCAAAATTTGTTTCTTTTAAAGCAAAGTATTAGATTTGGGGATTTTTTACACACTAAAACTCAGAATTCAATCCCCACCGACACAAACTTTCACTGTACATGATGATAAAAGTAGGTAAGAATTATGGAATCGTGTACCCTAATTGATAAATTAACGATGAAATGTAAAACCCAGATCCAGAATAAGAAAAAGGCAAAACCTTTACACAGAGCAACGAAAATTTAACAATGTGTGCAAATCAAAACAGAGAGAAAGAAGTGAAAAAAGCTTCAATTTTGATATAAATTCTTACTCTGGCACTCTCGTCTGCATTAATCAACACGAACTCATTCCTATTGTGAGAACCAGCGATGAGCCGACCACCAGTATTCATAGTACCGACAAAACAGTAGACAGTATGTCAAATTCAGACACACACACGCAATCTCTAGCTTCCGAGGTCTGCAACCGGGTCAAGTCAACCCAACAGGTTGGTCGAGAGAGATCCAGTCGTTACAACTCCCATCAAAACATGCAATTACAAGCTTTGCAGAGAAGATTTCTCAGTTTCTTCTGAAGAAGTAATGAGGAAGATGGGTGAAAGGTTAGGTATTGGAGTGAATCCAACTGTTTTTCTCTGAAACTCCAAATGTACGCACACACACAAGTTCACAATCAATATAAAAGAAGAGATAGTGAAAGGTGAGCTGCAGCTAATTAAAGAGAGAGGGGCTAATGTAGAAGAAGAGGAGAAAGAAGAAGACGCGTAATGAAGAAGACGAAGAGAGAGAGACACAGACGGAAGATATTGAAGTACCTCCTCAAGTAATCAACTACCAAACCAAAGTAGAGAAAGAAAACCACACAAACTACCAACAAAAAAATAAAAAGAGATTTAGAAAATAAATAAAAGATAATAAATGAATTTAAAATGTGGGACCCAGTAAAAGTGTGTCGCTTGGCGCTCTCTGTCCTCCACTCCTATTTTGTCTTAACAGTTGGTAATTTCGTTAAATTCTTTATACAAAAAAAAAAAATACTGAGTACTTA
Organism: Arabidopsis thaliana; assembly: GCF_000001735.4. Taxonomy (NCBI): domain Eukaryota; kingdom Viridiplantae; phylum Streptophyta; class Magnoliopsida; order Brassicales; family Brassicaceae; genus Arabidopsis; species Arabidopsis thaliana. The sequence continues at coordinate 3,072,699 of NC_003076.8, read as the reverse complement.
TAAAGTAGACACAAAAATTAAAATGTATAAATTGACTTTAAATTGACGTAAGAAAAATTAAATGAATAATTTTGACTCACTGAGTCTTTTTATCGGAAAAGGACGAAAATTTTATATAGATTTGGTAAACATTGGATCACCCTTTACATTTATTATTTCCCTCTATTTTGTTCTTCTGTCTCCTGAGTGATGACTATACTAATCACAATAAAAATAGATTCACAAAAATAAAAGCTATATATATAATGCTTAGAGGATGTTGAGCACATTGGTTTTGACTTTTAACTGTGTTTTATCAATGTACTTTATATTAACCTGAAATATAAAATTAGAAATGTTCAAGGAATAACTTTCTTTATTTCTTTCATTTGCCTTGATACAGACTTAAATTCTCTAATTCTATTCACTAGCTCTTGCGTAGATACAATTAAATTAGGCTCCACCCACACCATTATTTTTCCCATTTGTCTTTTCTCCTGTTTTGCATATACAAATTTAATGTACTGTTGACCACAAAATATTATGTACAAGTGGAAAACAATGTGCAAATTATTGAGACTATCATATCACATCATATTTATTTATATGCCATACATCCATATGTATACATTTGCCGACAATCTATATACCTATATATGTACACTATAAGTTAAGTCAAGAAAAACTAACGTATTTTTTAGACAATATTTGCGTAACACTAAAATCACAATATATGATGTTTTCAATGTTTTTAACCTGCTCTTAAATTTCAATAAAGTACTAATAAAGTTGTGAGTTCGTCTTCTTTATATATAAAAAAACATATGTAATTTTTAGTGTTAAGCTAATATATGCCTAAAGACGTAGTAGGTTTATAAAAATAAATATCTATGATTAGAATGCATTCTAGGTACTGTTTGTTTCCAAATCCTTTGGGCCACATGATCTGATAGAAAATTAGAAAAGTGTCGGTGCCACATGTATCTTTAGTTTCTTCCGGGAAAATGATGAAAAAGTAGCATGTTGTTGTTTTGGCAAAAACCTTTTGTATTACAATAATTAAATGACTTTGTTAATAAATCATGTTTAAACAAAAAATTAGTATATTCGGATTATGTTTAGATCGATCTACGGTTTTGTATTCAAACGATAAGTAACAAAAATAGGCAACTTTTCATTTGTCGTTGACAACACAAATCACTCGGTTGTCTCTTGGTCGATTCTTTATCGCATCGCTGTGCCAACATTGTTTAGTCTTTTTTTTGTTTCAATATGAGTCGACACTTTTTTTGTCATAACAGTGCGACGACTATAAGACAACTGTGATCTTATGTGACAGTGCATCAACAATTCAATAGTGAATTTGGGTAAATTTATAAGGTGATTTGATATGCATTGACAAGTGATAACGACTAAACAAAGTATATACATTTTCAATGATTGGAGGTAGTAATAATATAACCAAATAAGCCTACAATGAACTGGTATAGTTTCACGTATTATTGGATTTGGCATATGATGAAACCTTATTATTATATGGAGATCGGTGGTGTTTATGGACTTTAAAAATCGTGACACGACTTAAAAACCACTCATTTATATTCTAAATAAATATTGATGGCAAAACATAAAGTTTATGTTGATAGCTATAATAGTAACACTTTTAGCTTTTGGTTCCTCAAGTATTTGATTTTTTTGTTTGTTTGAGTGTATTTTTAGTGGATTGCAATTGAATCCAATGTTTATTAGCTGCGAATATGTGTCTAGTGTTACACTTAGACGATAAATTACGCAAAAGAACTTAATTGTATGATGATTTTGTTGAGTATATAGAAATGGAAAGACAGGTAATAAGCTAGCAGATTTGCACTCATACAAACATATTTAGAAAATACCTTTTAACATAATTTGTTAAACATCAATACTTTTGAACTTCATATCCAAAGGATTCCCCATTGAAGAAAGGGTCGACAAACTGAAAGCGTATTCATGAGACGGGCATAGGAGGATGATCAAGATCAGTGTCCATCAGACCAGCTTCTTCTGTCTCTCCGTCTTCGATTTGACCGGCCTCTTGACCGTTTTCTGTATCAGAACCACCGAGTCTTTGCTGTTCCTCAGGCGTAGGAGTGTCTGCAATAGCATCACTCTCCATCGTCTCTGCATCACCCCTTCCTCCTTCAGCTTCAGCTTCACTATTAGAAACACCAATCTGGTTTCCCTCTGTTTCATGAGATCCACCTTTGGTTTCTTCTTTCTTCGCTCGTTTGGCTTTTTCGTTTGGTTTAGCTTGGTATTTGGACCGGACCTCAGGCGGCAATAGTTCAACTGGGACAACTCCTTCGATTCCCATTTCAGTAAACTGTGAAAAAGAAAGAAAAAGGTTTTAAAAAGCAATCATATGAAGCATTGGGAAATCGAAATCGAAGAAAATTTTACCCTAGAAAATCCTTCAAGGTCTTGCCGAGCTGTAAACCGAAGACCTTTCCAGCAGTAAACCTATCAAAACAGTAACAATTATCTGCCTTAGACTGATTCAATTAAGCATCATAAAAAAAAAAGTTGTAAATCAGAGGAAAGTTATATACTCTGTTGTTTTTATGATGGTACTCATCTTCTATGCCAGCTGATGGATCCATCTGAGATTTTAACAAAACATCAGGTGTGCTAATAAGACATCAACCATTTTTTTTAAGATGTCCTTTGGGAAAAATAAAGAAAACAGTATGTTAGCTCACATCTTCTGCTAATGGTTTCCAGTAGTCTGCAATATCAGGGGTTCGCACGCGTTGAGAATCAGTCAAAGCATTCTGTTATCCCATCAGATATACAATTATTGTAGAGTCGTAATATGAAGATTGAGCCGAGAGGAGAGCTGGAGAAGCATGTGGCATAATATGAACAACGAACAAGGATGCAAAGAAAAATAATGCATACCGGATTTTGATCTGCCCATCTCCAAAGTTGGGAGAGTTCTTTATTTCCCAATCTCCATCTTTGTCTCCTGTAAAAGCAAAAGATAACCCATATTGAGCCTAATACTCGTAATGCAGATTTATTAGTTGTTTCTCACTTTAATGGACTAGCGACCAGAGATCACTAGGGAAAAAACATCTTCTCAATTTCTTCCACGTAATGTATTCTAAATTCGAATGGCGGACACCATCTATGAGTACAAAGCAGTTAGATTACAAGGTCAGCTTTTCCCCATACCGTTTCTTTTGCCCTGCATTAGGTGATTTCTTATCTATCGGTTGCTTTTCAAATGGTGGACATCCATCACGTTTCCACCAGACCTGTTATTTGTGTATTGTAGAAGATCATTAACGGCCCTCAACTACAAGCCAGAAAATCATGCAGCAGGTAAGAGAGAAAGCAGCACACATACCCAATTCTTTTCGCGCTCCAGTATATGCTCAACTGCACGGAGGAATTCTTTCCCTTTAGGCGGAGTGATCTCAAGCAATTTCTTTACACGATCCTCACATGACTTAAGTTCTTCCTTCTAGACCGAAAAGATAAACAATACCTTTGAGTAATTATGCATAAAACCCTGAATACTGAGATATAACTAGGTTTGTGAACCTTTGAAAGAAAGCAAGAGGAATTTTCTCATTAAACAAGAAAAAACACTGACCATGGTTTCAGATGGCAGATCTTTGTCGTTCTTCCCTGGTGCCTAAACGGAAACAGGATTCAGTTATACCAGAATACCAGAGAGAGTAATTTCCGTGCAATAATTCTTGAGAGACATTTACCCTTAGATAATCAAACATAATGAGGCACTGGAGAAGAATATGTCGTCGGAAACTCGAATCCTTTAACTGTGGCGAAAGGTAGAAAAAAAAGTGAGTGAACTGCTAAGTTCAGAAGTGCGCATGTCCAACCACAGCATACTTACCTCTAAACCCATCAATTTACTACTTGTTAGGTACTTTATATTAAAAGTTGCTGCCTCTTCCTCCAAACTATTAGCCTCTCCCTCTTCTTCGCTTAGTGGTTGAGCATCAAAGGTGTTTAAAACAACCTACATAAGCAGTTCAAGAAACAAGGTCTAAGATGATTTCTCACTACCGCCAGCATGAATTTTCTATGCATATACATATATACAAGACCAGGTAATGCAATTTAGTCAAAAACCAAAGATCACATACCGCCAAACTGGATGAAAATTTCTGCCACTTGGTAGATGCGGAAGTAAGAGAAGCGGGATTACAGAAATACTCCTGGAAACGAAACAATTTTCTCAGTAAGAAAAGAACTATCTCAATAAACTAACTAACAAAAGGAAATTTGAGATGCTATCTCCAGTAATGTTGATTTTGCATGATATGCAAACAGAGGTTCTATGAGACAACCCTTATGATAAAGGCATAACATTCGTTCCCTACAAAGTTCCTTTAACTAATACGCACCTGTAAACTCCAAAATGTCTTGTAGAAGTTGAAATCTACAGAAATGCCTGAGAAGCAATGACATAGACAGAATAAGTAACACGTTTTAGAATTGTCATATGGAGATAAGGACCAAAAGCATAAGAAAAAAAAAAATCACTTGCCTTTTGGAGGATCTTTTTCATATTTGGTTTCATTAGATGTATTAAAAACACCTTTTATATTGACGGCTGAAAGAATAAGTCACGCAAGTAAACGTTACACACCTTTTAAACATTCACATACCAAATAATCGTATATGCACGAGAAACCCTTCTTACCTGAGCGCTCAGATAACGGAAAAAAGTGAGCCAAAAACATAAGAATCCTTCCACAGAATACAACATCATTGGCCTGTATGCCAAATAGTGAAAGCAAAAAAAAGAATTAAAAAAGAGTGGATGTGTTATATATGAAAAAGTAGATTATGACTTATGGATATTTGACAAAGGGAACTAGAAAAGGGTGCAGATAGCGAACCTTTGAGAGTCGGCGGAGAAGTTGGTTGCAAGTCCTCAACATGACAAGTTTTCCGCGTGCAAAAAGCTCTTGCTGCAAATAATTGCAACATCCAAGTCAAAATACAAGATACAACTAACCGAGAAAAAATTTGATTTCGTTTAAGAAATACCTTGCCCAATATATCTTGTTTGCTTTCAATATAACCGAAAACATCTTTACAGTTTTTCATAGTAGACATTTCGGTCAAATCCTCCAGCAGCTGGAATATCATGCCACCTTCTACATGCTCTTTCTCACAAAGATAAAGCACAACATCTAACAAAGCAATCAAAACATGAAGATGGTGAGAGGTTAGACAAAAGTAGTGAGGACAAGATGATAAGCAATAGACAACAAGAGAATAAGAAGTTTTACGGGGACAACGCTAGCACTTGTTTGAACGAACTATGCAAATCAGACTAGAGAGATTGCTAACCTAGAAGATGAGGAATCTGTCCATGTATATCATCATCATCATCATCATCGTCAATCAACTGACCATACTGCATAATTTGCTCCCCTGATTGCGCAGCAGCAGCCTGAAACCCCGAAAACAGAAAGAGAAATCCACACATATATAAATGAACAAGTATATACGCATACCACGAAAATATAATAGTGGAGAAAGAAGAGACCACTAGCTCCTGCAGCAATGTCCGGAGCATGTTTTCAAGCATTTGGTTTTCATCTTGAGCCAACTTTGTTTGTTTCTGTCAAATTTTACAATAAAGACAATAAGTAAGACTAAAGGAGTGAAGAAATTGTTAGTTGATTCGAAAGAGTTACCTGAGGTTGTATAAAGTGTTGAACAGTCTTGAGTGCAAAGGTTTCAATTGGAGCTCGCTGCAATATAGCATCTCTAAATGCATCCTGCGAAGAACCACAAATTGCAGAAAACAAGTTTTTATAAGCTATATAGATTTAACAAGAAGCAAAAGAAAACAAGTCTCATAATCCCAAAAGAGTTACCATTATTTCTCAATGAACCAGCTTCCACTGCAATGAAGAGGAATTTACCGACGACACCAAAACCGGATATGCCGGTCAAAATTCACGGACTATGAGTCGCCGGATTTTAAAAGTTGATTAAGAAGAATTGAATAAAAATCTGGAAACGGAGGCCAAACTTGAAGAAGAGTGGAGGAAGAACAATTTTAATTTAGGGTGGATCCGGATCCGGAAGATATCCTCCCAACAATCAAATTATCCGCAAATATCCGGGCTTGGATCTGGATCCGAAATATTTTTAATTTATAAACTGAATAACAACATGTTCATTGGGCCTTTCATAGTAAAATGATATCCGTTGGGTGGTGGGCTTCACATTATTTAGTTTTACAGAAGACCTTTGCCTGTATATGTTGGATATGGCGTAGTTTTAATGTGTGGAATCAAATCAATTAGAAATTTAAAACATCTGTATTCAAAAATTGCTCGAAATTGTTCATGGTATGTTATTGCAGAAGAAATCATAATAGCTCACATGAGAAGGATTTGAAGATTTCAAAAATTGCTCGAAATTGTTCGAGATAAATATTAGGTTCCAATAATTGCATAAAAGACATTGTATTCATAATCTACACTCAACAAGTGATAAATAAACATTACTTCCTAACAAAGTAAACTTTGATGGATCGAACACCTCCTTCAACACCTAAAAACTCGGATGTGATCTTCTCTTTGGGGGTTTTGATTGTACCGTCGACGTAAATTCACTAAACGATTAGTGAGTGGCAGTGGCTCATGAGATGAAAGTCATGAAACAAACACTTTGAGACCAAATGAAAATATTGATTTGACATATTGGGTCCACTTGCTATAGGGCCAAAAATTTAGAGGCCCAATAACCAAAAAAGTCGAAACATGTAAAATGTTTCTCGTCACTTGAAGAAAAACTAAAAAAAGTAAACGCCATTATTGAAAGAAAAACACTCACATCTCTCTCTCTCTCTCTCTAGAGCTGTTCATCTCCCCAACCACAACAAACCAACTTGCTTAGCTTTGCTCTGTCCAGGGCAAAGAGCATCATCCCTCAATAAAGCAATTCCCATTTTCTTCTTTTACTTTTGTCCTAAAACTGTTAATTGATTCTGTCTGAATATTATTTTTATTAACGGACCAAACAAAAAAAAACTTGCAGAAGAATGAAAGAAAAAGCAATAACCCTCCAAACCAAATTCTAAAGCCTCAAATTTGGAATATTCCCTTTCTTCTTCATTCCCTTTTTTTTTTTTAATTTGCCATTTACTCATTATTGATCTTATGTGAGACGACCTCCTCTGTTTCTTTCTTCCTCGTAACAGTAAAGGGTCTTCCTTTTTAATCTGAATTTACCAATCTGATTCTTCTGTTTTTTGTTTTTTTTATTTGTCTATCTTTTAAACTATTTGAAATCTAAACTTTGTTTGGTTCTTCACGATTTTTAATCTCCGATGAATCAAATTCATCAAAAGATTCATCTTTTAGATCTGGTTACGTAATTCGATTTGCTCTGTTTTTTGTTTTTCGTTTTGAATTCTTTATTAAGTAACCAAATTTGGGGAAGAAGGAGGAGTGTGGGTGATAATGGATTTGGATGATTTCCGATCGGTTATGGATAACGCAGGTGTTGATGTTTGGACATTTATCGATACGGCGATTCTTGTTGCGTCTCTTGACTATGGTCAAGAACTGAAACGTCGGAGAGATAACATCGTCGAGCGTCTCTACGCTACGTCGATGGCTAACAAGTGTAGAAACTGCGATTTTGGCGGCGGTGGTAACGTTACGGAGGCGGCGATTGGTAGGGTTAATAATGGGAGGGTTCACGAGGAGACGGAGGAGGAAGATGAAGAAGGAGTAACAGCAGCAGCAGAAGAAGAAGTTAGAGAGAAATCTGTTAATGTTGAAGACGATGACGATTTCGATCCCTTTGCTGGTTTGTTTGATGATGAGCAGAAGAGTATTGTTGAAATCAAGGAGAAACTTGAAGATCCTGATCTGGTTTGCTTAAAAGTTTTTTTCACTTGGATCTTGATTTGATGATTTCAGCTTGAAGACGGAAACTTGTTTTGTTTGTGGTTTCAGTCTGAAGAATCTTTGGTTGAGTTGCTTCAGAATCTGGAAGATATGGATATAACATTCCAAGCTCTTCAGGTAATGTAACTTGATTCTAATTCAGTAAGGACACTCTTCTATTGTTTTGATAGTTTTTTGAAGTTTGTGGTTTGTTTTGATCACTTAGGAAACTGATATTGGGAGGCATGTGAATCGAGTTCGGAAGCATCCTTCGAACAATGTTCGAAGATTAGCTAAACAGCTTGTCAAGTTACGATCAGATTCAGACATCTTTTCTTCTCTAAGTATAAGAACCACTTTGATTTCTAATACTTTTTGTTCTTTGCAGAAAATGGAAGGAAACAGTAGATGAATGGGTCAAATTTAACCAGCCTGGTGATCTTGAACCTCCAAGTTTGATAGGTAAAGAGAAAACCAAACTCTGAATCTAAGAACCAGCATCATTCTTATCAATCTCAGAACAATCAATCTCTTCCAATGTAGCCGATGAGGATTCACCGGTGCAGAAAGCTCTTCATAATGGTAGTCGCCAACAGGTAAAAACCCTGAAACTCTTTTCGATTCTTGCTTAGTCATTGAGCTTCAATTGTTATCTGTTTCTCTTGTGGCAGGTCCCTGATTTCGGATATTCACCGGTTCCTCAGAGTAAGCTGCTAATCAAAGACTATAACATTTTGATCTTTCACCATTTTTAATCCGTAAAGCTTATTCCTTTTCCGGTTTTCGACAGATGGGTATTCCAGTTCAAGCAAGAACAGTAACATTACTGAGCCAGAAAGAAAACCAAGACCTGTTGCTCCTCAACCTAGGAGAGAATCTCCTTCTCCAGCAAAACCTTCTCGCCCTTCTCCTTCTCAACAAACCATTCCGGTACATTACCAAACCGTATCCTGATATCGGTGTTCAAAGACTCTTATAACTATGTCAATTGTGATGAACTTGGTTTTGGGAATTGCAGAGGGACAAAGAGCATAAAGAAGTTGATTTCGACACGGCCAGGAAAAGGCTACAACAAAACTACAGACAAGCCGAGAATGGTTTTAAAACTCGACACCTTTTAGTTCAGACATCTCTCTACTCAGTGTGGTCGTTTTCTGACTGTTGTTCCATGTATTTGTTTTGAATTCAGCAAAAAAGCAAAGGACTATACAGGTGATGGACATTCATGACATTCCTAAACCTAAGAAAGGTGGATTTTTCCCAAGAAAAGGCGGGAGTTCTCAAGGTGGTAGACACTGGTAAATTGAGAAAGATGAGAGTTAAGTGAGGAAGAGAAAAAAAGACAGAGAACAAAGCTCTGTTTCTGAGACACAAGAAGACAGTGAATTCTAAAAATGTTTCAAGAATTTGGAATTAAGTTGGTGGGTACACTTGTTTTCTATTTTGTTGTTACTACTACGTATATTTTTTTCTGATAAAGAACATAATTTTTCTTGGATTTTATTAAATAATAGATTCGAAAAAAATCAAGTTTACCATATTTGTATTTTTGTTATTAGACAATGATGTGCATAAAATCTATCTCTTTAAAGAAAATAGATTGATTTTCTTAGGAACTGATTCTTTTGTTTAATGCCGATTTTATTGAAAGATTTGACCTTTTTCAATGTTTCTTTCCTTGCAGATTCACGGTTTGGTCAAGTTATTTTCAGTTACAGTAAATGTAACTTCAATTTCTAATTAACGGGTCAATCTTTGTAAAGTAATTTTTAGGTTTAGAATCAGTATTAAGTGTAATTAATTTTTATTAACGTCGAGCTTATCTTTTAAATTTAGGGGGAAAAAAAACAACAGTTTATCTTTTTGACTTTGGAGTTAAAGATGGCCTTAAGACCCGTCGTAATGGCGTAGGTCCATTGGTTGATGAAGAAGGAGACGCATTTTTTTATAATCTTTTTGACCGAATCATTGTGGATACGCATGAGCTGTTTTGTTTAATTATTGTATTAAAATATGTATACATAGCCTTTAATGGTAATTAATATTGGTATATTTTAAGGGAACAAGACAAGATTAGGCTTAAATAATAAGATCAATTTTCTTTTCTTTATCCATTTCTTAAGTACTTTTATTGGTGTGTGTTTTTAATCGAGTGTCCATTGAGAAGACTCAAGTGACAAAGATGATTCACCAAGCAACTCCACATGTATGTCACAACATTTCATTAAATACTTTTCTCTTACTCCTATTTAATAATTACTCCTTAGATACATCTTTCTGACAACAATTATAAACTTTTTTAGAATTACTAAAATGAAACTACTGGCACAAATTGAAACCCCCGAAATTTTCATTTTTTATTTATAAAAAAAACTGTATAAACATTATGGTCAACAATAAATTATATACCAAATCTAGTTTTGGTTTGTTAACTATTTAATACCTAACTTATAACCAAAAAGCATGTCATTATCACTTTTAAACTCTTCATTTAATCTAATCGAATAAAATGTTTAAATAACTCCATCTTTTATGGAGTACATTTTATTTTTCTATTTCTATTCATTCATTCCGTGCTTTACACATCAACGTTGAAATTAAGAACCAAAATTTAATTTAAAAAATCACGTAATACAGTAAAACCTATCAATAAATGCATACGATGCGACTTGCCACTGAAAAGAGTTTGAACCATATTAATCTTATTTCTCCTTAACCGGATTCGGTTTACCATAGACCAAACCCAAAACCGGCTTCAACTAATTACACTCAATTCCTCGGGAGATTGTTAATTAAACAGTAAACAACCCTCTGACTCACTAGACTTCTGAATCTTTCACAAAAGAATACGTCTTTGTAGGCTTTTGCTTTCTACCGTTGCTTACAAGCTTCCTCTCCACCGGATTCTCCTTCAATTCTCCATCTTTATTTGTGTAATAAGAATCCAGAATTTGCAATAACGAGCTCTCTTTACCTTCTTTACTCATCATCTGTTGCTTCTTCTTCTCTGGGTTATCTCTCTCTGAACCAGAATCTTCTTCATCCTCTGAGAGTGATGGTTCATATACTGGAAGCTTTTTGGTCGTCGGGTGGGTAGTTGTTGTATCAGAAACTGGACCAAGTTCTGCGAATGCCAAGTCCGAATCATCTTCTTTTGACTTGGCATTTGGTGAAGGAGTTGAAGGAAAGATGTATCCAGATGCTATTCTCACTCCATGCATGACTCGAATCAGAGACTGCAGGTTGTCGTAACCGAGCTTGTCAACCGCTAAATGGTACCCATACTCCTCTAAGAAGTCTTTCCTGAAACGAATCAGGCTATACCCTTCAGGGTGTTCCTCTGTTATCTTCTTTATCATCTTCTGACAATCCGCTATTGCATTACTTTTGTATCTTTCCAGCTCTTTCCGGTCCACAGAACCAACAGAAACTCCAGCATGAGCAACGTTCTTGCCGCTTTTCTCACCATTTTGTTTCTGCCACTGTGATTTTGAAGAATCCGAGAAGATTGAGCTCAAACCGTTTGAAGCATGACGGTGGCCAGGGCTAGATCCTTTGATGATTCTGAATGGTAAAGAAGAAGATGGGGTTTCTTCAATCCATTTCTTTTCTGATATTAGCAAAGTAACTAAATGAAGCATGCTTGATTCATCGAGCAGTCTGAGACACGAAGGCCCTTCCTCCTGCACATTTTTAGCCATCACCTCCCTGACCAGGTTAAGACGGAACAGCATTAGCTGAATACTCGTCCCAAAAAAGACAACAAATGGCTAATGCAAGAACCAATTGTAATAGTTCTGAACCTAAGATAGATTTACATATTAATCAATATCTAATCAAAGTCCTGCCAAATCAGGAGGGAAGAGAATGTACGCACCTTGTCCTCGAGTGAGATACTATAGCAAAGCCTCTTGGAGAATTAATGAAAGATTCAATATCACTCCAAAAATACTCTTTTGCAAATATGTCTTGTACTTGAGAATCAACATTGACAAGCTCCTGATTCCCACTAGAGTCTTTGCTAGACTTTGTATTCTTTCCCCAGAACTTGAAACTCTTCAAAAGGCGACCTAAAAAGCCTGGACTTGCATCTTTATCTTTACTGTCTACGTCATCAGCTCCAACTTTTACCTCATCGACCGACTCAGCAACGAAAGAAGGTGAGATTTGAGACATGGGCACAGTTCCCTGACTCGATGACTTTAAGTCCTTATCCTCTTTATGTTTGTTTCCACTTCCCTGACTTGATGACTTTAAGTCATTATCCTCTCTATGTGTGTCTCCACTTCCAGAAACGCTCTTCATTTCTGGGAGATGCTCTAATTCCATCTCAGGTGAACCATACCACAGTCTTTTTAGCTTTTGAAAAAAGCCATCTTCCATGGACGAATCACTCCACGCAACAAGAGCGACTTGATTCGTCTCGACGGGTTTAACATTTGCCTTAACATCCTTCTGGCCGACCAGAATTGGGTCTTGAGAACTCTCTGATGATTCTTCTTTAACAATTTTATCACTCTCCAATACCTTTTCCTGCTTCTTTCCAAGTAAGCCATCTCTTCTTCTTTCAGCAGCAAGCTCTACATCGCTAATTAGCTTTGGTGATGGAGCATTAACAGTTTCCTTATCTTTAATCTTCTGATCAACAGCAGTAGACAAACGAGGACTAGAATCAAGCCGCATCGGAGGCTTCTTTTCGGTAACAGCCCGAATCATAAACAAGCCTTCACTTACTGTAGTAACCTGTAAGATATCTGGCATGGATAAAAGAAACTTCGAAAACTTCTTATGTCCATAGAAATCTTTATCAATAGCCAAGTTGCTCTTACTCAGCTCAGCACGTAGTTCTGTAATGGCAGCCCCCTTGGGATATAAACTCACTATCGAACGAATCTTATCAACAACTTCTTTTGGAATAGGACGAAGGTTAACAACAGCATTCGAATTCACAGACTCGGATAGTTCTTCGATTTTCACACTAGACGAAGATTGCTCAGTAGTGGTAGCAATAGCAAATGGATCAAGAAGAGGAATCCTATAGTGACCATACCAAGAGTTATAAGGACCATCAGGAGGCTGATTAAAATGCTTACCAGTAACACACTCTCCTTTAATCAAAGCATCCCAATCCCACATAATAGAAGCAGCACTACACAAAACACCAGGAGCTGATGATTTACTCGCAAGCAAAATGTTGTAATTGTTCATCCTCAATCTATGTAACACACTTGCAAACTCCTTATCACTAGAGATTAGCAAAAGATGAGCTGGTGGTGGATTCTGAGAAACCCAACACATAAGATCTGTGATTAGAGATCTATCAGCACTGTTCTTACCACCGTTAGGAACATGAGTGAGACTGATTCCTGTAGCGGAGAGAGCGTCTTGGTTTGATCTGGGGAGCTGTAAAACGTCACCGAAGGCTGTGATTGTGATTGGTCCTTTGATTCCGCTGTTTCTGATAGCGGCGGTGATTGATTGTGCTACTTTGTAGACATTGGTGTCTACAGGTAAGTTACAGCTCAGGAAGTCCCACCAGACCGAAACCCTAACGGATCGGGACTCTTCGTCTTGCTGAGGACGTCGAGAGGGAGAATGGCTGGATCCGGAGACGAAATTGGAGCCGGAGGTGGTTGTGGTGGAGAATGGAGAGGAATGAATGTTAGTGATGAAAAGGGTAATTGTTCGACGGTGAGATTGGGTTGTGGAGGAAGAAGAGAGGCGGAAGAGAAGGGATTTGGATGGTAAAGATCCAAACTTCATGGTCGGAGAGCTATTTTTGCTCCGGGAAATGGAGAGACTGAGAGGGTTTTAGGAGTGAGGAAGACGAAGTAAAGGAAAGCAGAGCTTAAACCCTAGTTATTATTTTGGAATTGTCGATAACCGAATGGTATCCCAATTGAACCAAACTAAACCGTACTCTCGCTAAACCAAAACCAAATAGCGTATGGTTTAATATTCTAATTCAATGAGTACAGTAATTAGGGATTTCAATTTTTGTTTGAGAGAGAGAGAGAGAGATGGTGACGAAGGAGCAAGTCGAAGCTTCATTGACTTCGAAACTTAAGCCAATTCATCTCGTGAGTGTTCTTATACTGCTTTCTTCTTTCAATTTCATCTATTGATTAGGGTTTGAAACTTTTGTGGGAAACTTTGAAACCCTAATCATCAAATTGATCTGGGAAAATTGCCAAATTTGAGATTTTTGACCTGCTCACTTTGATCAAAATCATACACTTTGATAGTTGGATCATAAGAGGTACTATGTATTGTAATAATCTCAGCATCTAGATTATACATCACTATGTGTTGTCTTTCAGCTCTGAAACAGAATATAAAAGGTGGTTGTTTGCGTAGTTAGGTGTAATTTGATGCAGTGTGATACTGAGCTCAGGATTTGATGACGTAGTGTTCCTGATGTATTAGCAACTTAGTAGTGAGTGTTCTTGTCGGAAAATTTTATTTGTGTCATGGTTTTTTGTGAACTAGAACTCAAAAAGCAGATCCAAGGATGTGTATAGTTTCTTTGCTTTATAACATGTGAAGATTGAAGTTACTTCAATGTCAATCTATTTCCCTTTTCACTTGATTCATGTGTTCCAATTGTTTCAATCTTTAGCTTTTAGAATTTTTTAGTGACATTGTTTGTTTTTGTGTGTACCAGGAAGTCATTGACATATCTGGAGGGTAAGTACCGGATTGTCAATACACATTTGATTCTCTGGCTTATGGCATAATTTCTTGTTCTTAATATCAGCAAAACTGTTTATTGCAGTTGTGGTTCGAGTTTTGAAGTGGAGGTTGTCTCTGAACAATTCGAAGGGAAGAGATTGCTGGAGAGGCATCGTATGGTGAATGCTGCGCTAGAAGAAGAAATGAAAGAGATTCATGCTCTCTCTATTAAGAAAGCTCAGACTCCACAACAATGGAAGCCACCATCACAAGACTCTGCAACCTTAACCAAAGATGCCTGAATTTCTGTTTTTTAAAAGCCTTGTGACAAAGAACAGAGCATTTACTATGTTGATACTTTGTGGTTACTGTACTCCGATTACTGCTTTTGATGAAGTGTAAACACTTTTTTAAAACATATGCAATTGGTTGCAAAATATAACAAAAATTGGGTTTTTCTCAATTTAGATGGAGATTTTTTTGAGAATTTTACCATGACACCATCTTAAAAAAGAAAAAAAAGACCAATGGGATTGGCTAAATTTTATAATAGAGTCAGTGCAGTGTATGGTGGGGGGGAGAGATAGATGCTAAAAGATGGATAAAATAACCAAAAAAAACTGTCCATTCTCCTCCCCATAAATCTATCTCTCTCTCTTTTTCCTCAAATCCCATCTTCTTCTTCTACTTCTTATTAAGCTCCATTGGGTTTAGAGATTCTGGTGTATAAACTGCTAATGACGAGTAACCTTTTCCAGCCACCATCAATGGCAGCTTCACGAGGAGCAATCTCGAGAAGAACAGGAAACGTGAAAGTATTAGTCTCTTTCACCAGTTCTAATGGCAAAACGCTGAGTTTTAGTGACAACTCATTTAGGCTCAGACCCATGTTCATCGGGAAAGTCACAGAACAGAGTTCTTGTTCCTCCCCAAATGAACAACAACAAGATGAAGAACAAGAACAAGAACAAGAAGAGATTACAGTTTCTCATATAAAAGAAGAGCTCTACGAAGCTCTCAAAGGTGATTAGATTCGCTCCTTTCAGATTCCTTTCGACTATCAGAATCTTTAATTCGAAACTCATTAGCTCGTAGTTCAAATTTTGATTTTAAATGCTTTGATTCTGTTATCTGATTGTATTGGGATTAAAGGGATCAATAGAGGGATATTCGGAGTTAAGTCGGATAAAAAGACAGAGATCGAGGGACTGGTGAAGCTTTTGGAATGTCGGAATCCGACACCGGAGCCGACTGGAGAGTTAGACAAGATCGGAGGTTGCTGGAAACTCATTTACAGTACAATCACTGTATTGGGTTCTAAACGAACTAAATTGGGTCTTCGAGATTTCGTCTCTCTTGGTGATCTTCTTCAACAGATTGACATTGCTCAGGTAGATAAAAAAGAAATTGATCAGTTCAGCTTTTTAGTGATGACGTTTTTAATGTGTTTCTTTTTCAATTAACGAAGGGCAAAACGGTCCATGTGTTGAAATTCGATGTCCGGGGATTGAATCTACTCGACGGCGAGTTTAGAATCGTCGCTTCCTTCAAGATCTCGTCCAAATCGGTACATTACCGTTTTCTTGACGTTTTTAGGTTTTTTAGATTCTTGGAAAAATCGCGTTTTGACGGAATTGCGTTTGTTTGTTTGTAGAGTGTAGAGATTACTTATGAAAGCTCAACGATCAAACCAGACCAGGTCTGTGTTGTTGTTTTTTTTTCTTTCTCCGACATATATAATCAAATTCCTTTTTTGGTAATAAAAAAATTGTTTCGTGTTGGAATCAGTTGATGAACATATTTAGGAAGAACATGGATCTTCTTTTGGGAATCTTCAACCCCGAGGGACTATTCGAGATTTCGTATCCTTTTTTAATTAAAATCCAAAATCGTAACTAGAATTGTGTTTGTTATGGATTGGATTCCTTGATTCTGAGAAATTATTGCAGATACTTAGACGAAGATTTACAAGTAGGGAGAGATGGGAAAGGGAATGTTTTTGTTTTGGAAAGAATAGAGAAACCTTAAATCTTTTATACCAAAATGTTTACTGCATTTTTTTCAAACTCATTTCCATAAGAAGAAATTGCTTGTTTCTCAAGAAAATTTTCAATTTTTTCTTTGGTTTGGGTTATGACCATCAGTATTTCTTCTTTCTTTTGGTTTAAAAGAAGAAGAAAAATCTAGATTTAGTCTTTTTTTTGTCTTGGGAATGTTAGTAACTCCAGTTCATTCATTATTGACATAATTGATTCCTCAATAATACTGTATAAGTACTATTAGCTTGCTCCCATCTGTTTACTTCTAAGTCCTAGTGTTGATATTACAACAAAAGAACTAAAGAAGATGGTGAGAAATGTTTTCTCACTAGATATTTGGGCTTAAATGGGCCTTTAATTTGAGAATTGGGACTAGAAAATGGGCTGGTAGTCCTAATGGTCTACTCTACTCATTTTGGGATGCAAAAATTTCACGTTGTCGTTCTCATTTTTTTAAGTAACTTTGCTCTTTTGTCCCAACAAAAAAAAGTACCGTTGCTCTGATCATAAGACTATGGTCTGGGATTTATACAATAGCTTTCACATATTACTTGATATTGGTATGGGCCTAAAAACGGCCCTCAGACGAAAAAAGAGAAATTCTGTTTACCACATTAACTTTTGATATAGTAAATTAGTTACCATCTACTTGGATATTAAATCATCTACTAACACTTTAATCAATTATCAATTCATCATACACTAGTTGTTTGGACCGAAAGCTCACCGATAAAGAAGACAGTAGATTCTTTGGAAGGTTCAATAGACAATTGAAAAATGAATACAATAAAGTAAAGGAATTAGACAGATGAAGTCGGTGAGTATGTGCGGCAACTACACATTTTGTGTGTGTATATGAGTTGGCCAATGGATCATTTGTCAAAGTTTTCATAAAGTATTTGAGTGATTTGGCTGGACCGACCATTTCAAATCTTTCCAATGGTGGGGACAAAAATTTAACTAGTTAGGAAGATAAACAGATTGTGATGTTTAGTCATCTTGTGATTTGAAAGAAATAAATTTCGAAAAACTCCAAAGGCGTAACCAATAATATACATGTCCACCTAAAAAGATAAAAACGTGAAAATGATTGCTGCTCTCCAAGCGTAACATTCTGTGTAGACAGAAGCGGCTTAATGGAATATTCACATTCAATCCATTGTAAGCTTTCAAAATGATTTCGACTAAACTGTTGCAATTGAATCCAGCTTTCTTTTTAACCAAATAAATCATTTCTTTTCCCTTTTGTCAACATACAATGTTTGTTTTACGTATTTTGATATGTGGAGTCGATTACATTAGGTCATTTGTTTTTTAACTAGTGAATAAACTTGGTTTCTTAGATCAAATTCTTTTCTTGTTTCGCATCAGAATGGTAATACACACACAATTTTTGCTGGAGTAAAACATAAGCCACTCACTTACCAAATTCTTAGGCTAAGTATATATTTTGGGCGCCAATATAACAATCGACAATACATAATAGCTGCATTGTCACCCGATACTTAAATAATTGTCTCATACAAATAAAAGATTGAAGACATTCAAACAATATTTATATGTGAAGACAAAAAAAAACCAAAAAAATGAACCAAGGACCAAATATAATATGATATTTTTTTGCTTAGGGACAAAAAAAAACAGCATCATCACAAGCATCCTAAAGAAAATAGAAGAGATAAAACAGAGATATAAAACTAAAGTACACAAGACTTCTTGACACAACCATAAGGTTCTAAAGAGAAAAAAGAAAATAAAATCCACATAACAACAGATAGTTCAATTCCCATCTCAACTAGGGAAAATAGATTTTTTTGTAACAAACTCACCACCACGAACCAGATAAGACAAGACACACTTAGAAGCATTTCCTGTGAACAATCGATGGACCTGACTCATCGTACTCACTCTTTGAAATCCACATCTGATTCACACACACAAACAAAACAAAATTTCAGTATTTTCACTCATGTTTCATAAATGGAGCTGAAAGTTTTAAAGAGGCGGAATTGGGATTTTTACCTGTTGGAAGGTGCTGAGGGATGCAAGGATTGATCCTCCGATCCAGACACTGTATTTTCTCTCTGGCGGTGCAACCACCTTGATCTTCATGCTGCTAGGTGCAAGAGCGGTGATCTCTTTGCTCATACGGTCAGCAATTCCTGGGAACATGGTGGAACCACCACTGAGAACGATGTTTCCATAGAGATCCTTCCTGATATCGACATCACATTTCATGATGGAGTTGTAAGTTGTTTCATGGATTCCAGGAGCTTCCATTCCGATGAGCGATGGCTGGAACAGAACCTCAGGACAACGGAATCTCTCAGCTCCGATGGTTATGACTTGTCCATCAGGTAGCTCGTAGTTCTTCTCCACTGAAGAACTGCTCTTGGCTGTCTCTAGCTCTTGCTCGTAGTCAAGAGCGACATAAGCAAGTTTCTCCTTTATGTCACGGACAATTTCCCGTTCTGCGGTAGTGGTGAACATGTAACCTCTCTCAGTGAGAATCTTCATGAGTGAGTCTGTGAGATCCCGACCCGCAAGATCAAGACGAAGGATAGCATGAGGAAGAGCATACCCCTCGTAGATTGGCACAGTGTGAGACACACCATCACCAGAATCGAGCACAATACCTGTTACAAAAAGAGAACGACTTTAAGTAAATACAAGTAAGAAGATAATATAACTCAGACTTGGATGTTTAGAGTTAAGAACTAACCGGTTGTACGACCACTGGCATAGAGAGAAAGAACGGCCTGAATGGCAACATACATGGCAGGGACATTGAATGTCTCAAACATGATCTGAGTCATCTTCTCCCTGTTAGCTTTAGGGTTAAGAGGTGCCTCTGTGAGTAGAACTGGGTGCTCCTCAGGGGCAACACGAAGCTCGTTGTAGAAAGTGTGATGCCATATCTTTTCCATGTCATCCCAGTTACTTACAATACCATGTTCGATTGGATACTTCAGAGTGAGGATACCTCTCTTGGACTGAGCTTCATCACCAACGTAAGCATCTTTCTGACCCATACCAACCATGACACCAGTGTGCCTAGGACGACCAACAATACTTGGGAACACTGCTCTCGGGGCATCATCACCAGCAAAACCAGCCTGTTAATATACAAAAATCATGATCAGTAGTCTTACACATGTACAACAAAGAAGGTTAGAACCATACAGTATCTAAATAAACAGTCTAACTCACCTTCACCATTCCAGTTCCATTGTCACAGACAAGTGGCTGAATATCCTCACCATCGGCCATTTTTCACTAAAAAAAAAGTAAAATGAAACCGAAATGAATTGGATAAGCTCATGAAGTAAACACGAATCAGATCACAACTTAGTTTCGAAGATTAGCAGCGTTTATTGAAACTCAAACATCGCTTCATATGTTGATTATTGAGAAAACTAGGTTCAAACTTCACAGATCTCAAAGAGAAAACACTAGAATTCACTTGTAAACATCAACACCTAACAGATCGAAGATTAAAACCAGATCAATCGAGCATACACGAAGTCATTTCGAACTAAACAACTTCACTTCACTGAAAAAAACAAAAATAACAGCGAGAGATCGACAGAAGCGAGAAGAATCCTCAAACTCCATAGATCTAACACATAAACCTTAAGAATTAGCTCAGATCGATCCAACAAGCACGGATCGAATCACATAACAAGCAACCCCCAAAACAAAGATTTTCTCATAAAACCACAACGCATGCTAAACAGATCTAGCGAAATCGGCATAGAGAATCAACAATAACGACTAACGAGCAGCAAAATCAAGCGAACGGATCTAGAGACTCACCTTGAAGAAGAAGAAGATGATACAGAAGATTCGAGAAGCAGCGAGAGAGAAAGATAGAGAAATGGAGGAGAAACAACAGCGGCAGCAGCTAACACTAAGGAAAGCGAAACGAGTACATGTGCGAATATATAGCTCTACGATTTTTCTCACTCTTTTATTTTTTTCTATTTCTTCTATTATTTCCCAAATAAAAAATCTGGGAGAGACAATGCTATGGTGACCTGGCTTTCACACTCTTTTTAGCTCACCGACGCGTCTATGTTGCCGTTAGATTGTTTTGAGTTTGATCTAAACCGTTGATTATGATTCGGTTCAAATGAATTAGCCCGGGAGCCGTGACTGATGGTTACGGCTAAAGTTAGGCTCGGCTTAGGATTTATCGGCTCGGCTTTTGTGGTTCGGACATCGTTCAAATTTTATTCTCGAAATAACAAAAAACTATTAATAGAAAAATAATAAAAACTAGAAGAGCAGACAAACGGACTGTGGTTTTTTTCTCGTGACTGTTTTTTTGAAAATCTATGGAGTTGTTTATTCTTGTGAATTTTTAATACGATTTCGTCTTTCATAATTCAAACTTCACACTTATAAATTAGTAAACATTTGACGGGTAGACTGTTGCAACCAAGGAGAATTGACGGAAATGGTCGTTTATTAGCAATTTAGAACAAAGATTGGCCAATTGTTGACTAGTCCATTTTAAGAGCTTCAAAACTCTCATTTTTATGAATTTTATATGTAGAAAAAGAAAAACACAGATTATCGATATGTTTTATAATTTATATAGATTAAATTGCATCATCACAAAATATAAAACAAATTAATCGTAAGGTGAATTTTTTGATAAATGTTTAAACACTATTGTCTAGATTTTATTGTGACAAAAAATAAAATAAAATAAAAATATATTAAATGATTGATCGGTTTTCGTGATATATCTTTTTATGTTATAAATGTTTTAATGAGTTAATTGAAAATTCCTGAAACCAAAATTCTAGACCAAAACCCGAATAGGAGCAAGATACATATCAACTACGATTTTGAGGAATGCACACTAAAAGACTAGGATCTTTGAAGCATTTTTTATAAGTCACCTTTGTGAGTGTTCTATATGAGACCCAATTCTAAGAAAATAATGTGTGTAAAGTGTATTGTTTATCTATAAATGGTATCATTATAAATTGGTTTAACTGGCTTGGAATATAACATTGATATAGTCTCACAACATGTTATATGTCCATTGATACTATTGATTAATTTGGTATATGTCCAAAACAAGTTACTTCCAATAATTCAAATATTAATCACCTTTTAGAATGATTAAAAGCTTTAACAATAATCTTTTTGAAATAAAGTTTCATATTCCTTGTTGGAAAGCATGTGCTAAGTTCTTACACTTTGTCTATAAAAGTTGGAAAGTGGTCTAGCTTGGTTGGCAACTTAAATAATCAAAATAGTTATGGGTACTCTTCTAATTTATCATTCACCTTTATTTTCTTAACATTTTTGTCCAATAACAACATTACCTATAAAAAAAAAAAAAGAGAGAGGTAAAAGGTAAATTCAAAGGGAAGCCAAATCCGTCATCATTTGTAGTTTGTATTCCAAGGAAAGATAAGTTGATTTGAGCCACCATGCTTCTCATTTCCACTTTACATTGATTGCAAATTTTGAATTTGCCTCTTATCGTATACACATGAAATTGTTCTGTGTATCATCAAATTGGGGAAATATAGATGAATTCCCAACGATAAAACGGGCCGAAAATCTTTAATGGACTGAAATAATAACAATAATATAGTTGGGCTGATTTGGCCCAATAGGAAACTTAAAGACCCAATGATGCAGTCATCTTCACTGATTATCGTTTGGGTCTGGTTTGTATATTTCAAGAAGACCAAGACCAACCAAGTGGTTTAAACAGAGAATAAAAGCTTTTGATGTTTTAGAACTTGGATTGGTTTCAAACTTTAAAATATCTCCACATTGAAAACAAGATGAAAATATTTTCACGGACTATCATATCAGTCTATTCCTCTCCAAACAAAAAAACTCTGTATCATTTAAATTCGATTCTTCCCTCCATCGGTCACACTTCTTATTGGGCTATATTGGGCCTATTAGAGTTAGTTTGATATATGTTGCTGTCTGCAGTTTCTCGTTTGCTCATTTGAGTCATTTCTTTGCCTATGGTTAAAAATCTTAGCTAAAATGATGATTTAACACACACATACAAACAAATAAGTTAGACAGTGTTTTAATGTGTTAGATCCTATTCAATGATGTGTGCCAGATAAGTTCTAAATCATATAAAAAATCAGATACCATTTTCGAAGTGCATGTAAATCATAACTAGCAACACATGATATACTGTATGTTAAATGTTACAATATAATATATAATTCAGTCCCTAAATATAAATGAAATCATACGATCAAGATCAATATATAATGTTCTATCACTAACCAAAACATTCGACTCTTTCGTGCGAATATGTTTGTCGCTTGCATTTGGATACATATGTGAATTGTGAAGTAACAAAAATTTTTTTTATCAAAAAGAACAAAAACAAAAACAATTGATATACGTGATTGGAAATAATCGAGACCCTATCAACGCGGGGTACACCGCACGTGTATGTGCACGTGGACACGAGTGCACACGTACGCATTAGACACATCACATGCCCGCATATCATAATCCTGATATATATAGACACTCTAGTATTTGTCACAACGTTTTCAGCCAATTTGACTTATATTAATTTATTCAATCTCACACGCATGCATGATTAATAATAATACACACACCATCGCAGCGGACAGCGGTGACCAAAAATTTCAATTATCTAATAAACTCATTACCAACAAGGCGTCAAAATAAATCCAAATGTTGTAAGACCCATGTTGTAATTGAATAGCGCTGTCACGTAAAGGATGGTTAAGTTATCTAAACAATTTGAATACATATATGTGGAAGTACTTTTAATTCGATTCATGAGTGGTTGATCAATAAATATAAGATGTTTTAATATAGTAAGCTTTTTTAAATAATATATATATAGTAAGTTAAGAATTCAAACGTAGCTAAAACAAAAAAAAAGTGCAAACTTTATAAAATGTAGATTATTGCAGTTAGCAGAATTACTTCACTTGAATTAGAGTCGATCGTTCACTTTCATATGTCCGTAAGTGTATGTATTGGATAATACATATGAGGATAGACATGTACCCGTAAGTACTAATGTTTAAATGTGTATCCGATCCATTTTTATATAAGAACAAAAAAGGACAGTACTAAAAAAAATAATACAGTCAGAACTAACGTATGTAAAAGATACAATTCCCTATATACAACCCATTTTTGGAAGTTTTATTTTACAGTTTATGGAATCTCCTTGTTTGACCTTTTAACTAGCTTATCTATAGGCTATAGGCTATAGCTCAAGCCTAATTACTTGTTAATGACGTAAACTAAAGTTGTAAGCGAGACAATGGAGTCAAGGGACCATAGTGTTCTTGAAAAGTATAAATCATCACATGGAATTCGAATAAAGGTATTCAAAGTTTGAATGAGAATCAAGTGGATATGAATGATTTTTCAAAAATTATGCAAAAAGATACAAATGATACTATTTCACTAACCCCAAAAAAACGTTCAATGAACTTCTGAAATTCTTAGGAGATATCACATCAAATCCTCCAATATATCTCTGCAACCGTTGGTCAATCGTATTCACAACGACTACTCAATGACATTATTGAAACAAAAATTAAACAAAAAGATACATCCAAAGTAATCAACTATGTATATAAGTCCAATCTTAATCACACGTTTTAGTTAGAACATATACCTTTCAATCTTTCATTCCTTCTTATTTTAAAGAAATGACAATTCTTTTACGCACGAACACACATTATTTGTATTTGTCAATGTCCATATATTATGGGATAATGTTTATCTTAAAATACCATATATTTTCTCTATGCATGTCCGAATAACCCGAGGTATTTAAACACCAACTCAAATACTAGTATATGTAGAATAACCTTCTATTTGTTATTACCATAACTTATAAGAAGAGAGTGGATATAAAATATTGAAATCACTACTCGGCTTATATCCATCAATATTCTACCAAACAGATGTAGCCTAAATTGATCGGGACTTGTATATATCTCAACAATTATCATTATGTCCGTAATAATCCACGATTAGGATACAGTGAACATATGATATATAATTTCATATATATCAAATTAGAAGACGGAAAATAAAAAGAACAATAATTGTTTAATTAGAAACCGACCCTTCTATCCTCGGCTCTTGTACACTTAGAGTAGACAACTTTTTATATATGTTTTTAGTATAAATAAATAATAAAATTAAAGACATTTCACTTTTGTTGTGTATAAAGTGTCTTTAGGAAGACACAAATCTCAAATTAAAGACATTCATTATTTTATTATTATTATTTTTTATAGTTTTATATTTAAAGACATGTATAAATAACCACCAATGTGGATGCTCTTACGTACTTGCAATATTTCAATGGATCAAACAAGTTCCAATATTAAACTAAAAAATTTGATCGTATCCACAGCATTGCCCATAAATAAATCAAACTGAAATCTATTTACATCAGTTTGAACCAAATTCAAAAGGGGCAAAAACTAAAACAAAAAAAACTTACAGAAGTAAAAAGGATGATTCATTAATCAAACCTTTGAACTACAAGGTGAAGATTAAGTCTTAGTACTACTTAAACCGATTTCGTTATGTTTTCTGGAAGGACCAGAAGTTGGAACCGGAAACTGACGTGGCAGGGACCCCAAGAACTGTACACTTTTGTGATCTTGTACTTGATGATGGACATGATCATGAGGTGGCGAAACGACGTCCTTTTGTTTGGGTGGCGAGCTTGTGTTGAAGACGTTCGTGGTTCTTGCTCCATTGCAGCAACTCAAAAGGACAAGAAGAAGAACAAGAATAGGAATTGTTCTCGTGAGTTGATATTTTCTTGATCGGTGGCTTCGAGAAGACATTGGTGTAAATTGGGAGAGTGAATAGAGAGAGATGGAGGGAGGGAAGTGATTTTTGTTTGAAGGAGTTTTGGGTGGAAGTATTTAATATTTAAAAGGTTTTATTTTTTTGTTGATGGGTGATTGAATGAAAAAGAGAAGGCTGTGAATTGTTGACAGCTAGAAATATGGGCACATCAAGAGAGAGAGATTTTGATTGGAAAGATGTTGACTTATGGTTCTATTTGTATGTTTCTTTTTATTTACTCATATGGTTCTATTCTTATCTCTCTTATTAAGGAAAACCATGCACTAAACCTAAATCTAGTTAATCATGGATATTTACGTAGTAATTACATTATTCAAAACATACTAAATCAAATTGGAGACACAAGATGTTTTACCCCTATACTACCTTCACTTGAGTTTAAATTAACTATTTCTGAACATGATCTCATATTGGAATGCGTAAAAAACGTTGTTGGGCAAAAACAATAACGTCTCTTCATAGCTCTTGATATGACCCACAAGACAAAAAAAGTTGGAGGAAGACTCCTTTATAGCTGTCTTTAATTAGGTTCACGTATAAGTACTATTGCATATTTATGATATTTCTAATTTTGCGTTTGAAATAACATGTATTATGTGGGTTTGACCATGTCTGATCATATAATAACGGTTTTAGCATTGACCATTAGGATTACAGGTTATTAACATTGTCAAGATTTTTAGTTTACTTTCAATTTAAAATACATTTCACATTTGTTTCTATAATATATTATCAATTAATCCTCTCTGTGGAGTGAAAGTGAGAGGGGACAAAGAGAAGAAAACGAAAGAAAAATAATTAGTGGTGGGTCAAGGTCAAGCCTTTTCATTTCATGTTATGTGAAAAAAATATAATTCATATTACTTGACGACAAAATAAAATAATTTCATATCAGTTTGATAATACTATAGTGTATTCTATCCTTGCAATCTCTTACAATTGATTGAGCAAACCACGCGCATATGCATAAAAAAGTTTCTATATTTCCTAGATCTATCCTTTACGTAAAACAAGTTCGAGCTAAAACGTAACGTGACTTAACGACCAGGCAATACAACTACTGCACCGCAAGACCGGATCAACCAATTCTAAATTTTAGTCATCATCAAGACATCAACTTTTTATTTCTTGGACATCTTCCTTAACGTAATCATCAACTTAAAGACCGTAGCTTTAGTGGACACTTTTGAGTTGCATCCTCTTTTGCGGCATATATATTGAAGGCAGAGAATAATGACGATGAGACCCCTTTGTACGAACAAGATGTCAGAACTTAGAAGAACGAAGGAAACCGAACATAAAAGGCAACAACAGTAGTTGTGTCAGAACAACAACAGTAAATGAGATGTAAAAGCTTGTCCAGGCTAGTTCCTTAGCGTTACTGTAACAACACTGTTGAAAATATACGAGTATAAAATAGTACTATTACAAATTACAACCAAAGCGATTTTCGTGCTAATTACCGACCATCTGTTCATACACGTTTTTTTTTTTTTTTTTACCGACCATCTGTTCATACACGTTTTCTCCAATGCATCATTCTCATTGATTTTTTTTTTTTATTGTCACAGTATTTTTTTGTAATCCGAAAGGTTAAATGCTTCTCTCTAAAGTTTAGTGACTTTTGCAATACAATTACCCTCCGCCAAAAACTTAAGCGCAATTCTTCACTAAAAGAAACGTTATTTCATTGCAATCGCACTACATTTACATATATAATATAAACACGATCATAAAGATAACAAATGCGATGAGGCTCATACCAAAAAAACATAAAAAGTGCGATGAGGTTATAGCATAACGATAACTCGCCTTCTTTCTTTATTTGTTTTCTATGTATTGACATAGAAAAAGAGGAGTAAATTTAATGGGCCTCTGATTCGCAAAATAATAATAAATGACTAAGCCTACGAACGATGGTTTGGGTTACATACAAGGCCCATACACGAGCCTGGACTGTCACATTCACATAACCGAGTAGTAGTTTACTCTTGATGTCATTGACACTTTGTCGCTAAGGTAATCGATAAAGACTTTATTTAAAGTGGACTTTGAAAAGGAAAAGGAAGCAACAAAAGTTGCAAAAGGCCGTCGAATCTGTCTGGTCAATAAGTTCACTTCCTTTTATCACATTTGTTTTACAAATATTAATGACTACAACAATTCTTCAAGGGACAATACGAGTATTTTATTTACGAGAACTGGACAAATTGTTTATAGGCTCTTTAAAAGAAATCAAAAGGTTCCCGAGTTTCCTCGAACGGTGCAATTTTAAAATGTAAGTGGATCCTTAGGCGAAATCTGTACCGTTGGTGGTACTGTTAACGGTTGAGATGAACTCGAATACAAATCTTAGTCTACGCGCGCCGAAAGATACCCAGACTCAACTATTTGACCAAAAGTGAGAGAACGAAATACGGAAAAGTATTCATTTCATGGGTTTGGCATATAATAAATAAATATGTCAAAAAAGTTTTTTCTCCCAATGTTATACAAAGTTGAAAATAAACATGCAAAATTAGGGAAATTTTATTAACTACTGTAAATAATAATCTCAATTTAACAAAAAACTGTCTCTCCATATTATTTAAAACCTTAGCATAATTTAAAAAAATTAAGATTCATAAAATAAAATAACGTAATTATATTTTTTTTTAAATGGAAAAGTATCAAGAGGTTGTTCAAAAAGTGAATTTTGACGTCAGCATATTTGAACTCTCTCTCATGACTCATCATCTTCTTAAAACCTAACCACACGAGTCACGTCTCTTTCTCTCTCAGTGATTTTGTTATTTATTCTCTCTTTGAAACGTTTTCGCCGAAGAAGAAAGAGCAAAAACATGAGGAGCGATGATCTTTACATCACCACCGTCCCTTGTTTCTTCAAATGTCCAATTTCACTTGATGTGATGAAATCTCCGGTGAGTCTCTCCACCGGCGTTACATACGACCGAGTTAGCATCCAACGTTGGCTCGATGATGGTAACAATACTTGTCCCGCGACGATGCAGATTCTTCAGAACAAAGAATTCGTACCTAACCTAACTCTTCACCGTCTCATTGATCACTGGTCCGACTCCATCAACCGTCGAGCCGATTCTGAGTCTCCGGAATCCGATACTCCGACGCGAGACGAAATTAACGCTGCGATTGAGAGATTCCGGATCGAGAATGATGCTCGTTCGAAGATTCTCCGGTTCGCGAGAGAATCTGATGAGAACAGAGAGTTTCTCGCCGGGAAAGATGATTTCGTAGCGATGCTTGTGGATCTCATTAGCGATTCCAGAAACTTCTCTGATTCTCAATTGCTACTCGTTGGAGAAGCGGTGAAGATTCTGAGCATGATTCGTCGGAAAATCTTCGATCGGAGACGGTTATCGAATCTGATCTTAACGAACGGTGGTGATTGCTTGACTTCCTTCTTCCTATTGATTAAACGCGGGAATCCAAAATTGAAGATCGATTGCTCCGCCGTGCTTGAGTTTATCGCCGTCGACGCAGAGTCAAAGCTTATAATCGCCAAGGGAGAAGGATTGGTCACCGAGATTATTAAATTGATAAGCTCAGATTCCGACTCAAGCTTAATCGAAGCGAATTTATCTTTATTAATCGCGATTGCGTCTTCAAAACGCGTGAAACTCGCATTAATCAGAGAAAAGCTAGTCACGAAACTCACGAGTTTGTTAACAGATCCAACTACGAGCGTTTCAGTGACGGAAAAATGCTTAAAGCTTCTCGAAGCTATTTCGTCTTGTAAAGAAGGTCGATCGGAGATTTGTGATGGTGTGTGCGTGGAGACGGTGGTGAATAAGCTGATGAAAGTGTCGACGGCGGCGACTGAACACGCCGTTACGGTTTTGTGGAGCGTCTGTTATCTTTTCAAGGAAAAGAAGGCGCAAGATGCCGTTATTAGAATTAACGGCGTTACGAAGATACTGTTACTTTTACAGAGTAATTGCTCGCTTACCGTTAGGCATATGCTAACGGATCTTCTTAAGGTGTTCAAGGTGAACTCAAGATCTTGCCTTTCGGTATACGAAACCAAAACGACACATATTATGCCGTTTTGATTATCCCCCCTCCGTATTAACTTCTTTAGGGATTATTACTTGTTGGTAAAAAAAATTCAAGTTGTAAGGAAAGAGATTTTTTGGAAGGTGAATGGAATTGTTATCACGGCCAATGCCATTAGAACTTTGAGAATAAATTGCAATGTTCTTTAGTACTAGTATCATTGCAATGTTGATACTCTAAACCAGAATTTTATGTTTGGACTTGGCAAAATCGTATTAAAAGTAAAGCTATCAATATGCTCTATCAAGGGAGATGTTGTCTTTGTATCTAAAACAAACTGAATCTTGATTGATTGAGCAGTCAAAAACAAAATTGGATTTAAAAGATTACAAGAAGTGGATTTGGCATTTGGAGGAACGTTAGGATAAGGAAGGAGGTCTTTGGTGAGTTGCAATTTCTTGTCAACATCAACCTTAGTACCAATTTCCACTTTCATTACTTGAAGAAATTCACTTTCCGACAGAACAGCCTCACTTGTTCGACTTCTCTAAGATTCCCTCTACACCCGTATAACTCCAACACCTTCAACGTATTTCCATCAATGCTATACCCACAAGTACTTACACACTGAAAACCCTGAAACAACGGATAGAAAAGAAAAGAACACACAGTAAGTGAAACTCCGAGATTAAATTTATAATTGAGAAAGAGAAAAAGAGATCATATTATACATACAAACCTTGAGGATCAAAGTTTCTAGATTGGGAGAGCTTTTTATCAGAGTCCAAAGAACTTTCCAACCTTTTTTCGTCTTAGACTCAAACGATAGTTTAACAAGGTTTTTAAACAAGGGAAATTCATTACTACGCCAATAATCGAAGCAATGACGCATCATCTACAACACACAAGCAAACTGGTCATGAATGAAACACAAACAAATTGGTCAAGCATGAATGTAACAAGATACATGGAGAAGAGAGAGACATCATACTTTAACGGTAGTAGAAGCAAGGTCAAGAATGTTTTTCATATTCCTCATATTCATAGGGACAAAACTCATAAGGCATAGAAAGATCGATGCGGGCTTCTCGAAGGGAATCCATTGTGATGGACCAGTAATAGTCTTATTTCTTTGATTTTTTTGGAATACTATGACTTAAACAGTATTAGTATAAGCAAAACTTACATGGCGAGCATATATGAATATCTTGAAGCATCCACCGATGCAAGACTTAAGTTTTCATCCTTGTGAAGAAGTGCAACAACCTTAATAAAGGACTTAGCCACAAAATTACCTAGCATACACCCCGGTTCAGAAAATATGATAAGAAAGTTTTGCTCTCATCGTCAAGAATATATCAAACAACCATTTCACTTGTTCCAATTATGTATATTATTCTTTATAGTCTATACCATAACTATTTCATTAACGCTAACACCGCAATTTCTTATTAATTAAAAACCTTGAAAAAAATAGAGAAAACTATTCATATATAAAATTATAAGATAAAAATTTACAATTGAAAGATATTATATATGTATATAAAATTATGAAAATCAATATGGCGAAAAATTCTTAAATCGGAAACAGAAAATTATGTTAAACCATAAGACATAATTTATTAAATTTTGTATTTTATAGATTCAGATTTATGTAATATTACATTGTTGGTCAAACCAGAACACTTTGGTTTAGCTTGTCAAATAAAGAACTTGAGCCTCCAATGAGGCGGACCGACTGTTGGGCTTGGCGTTGGGGTGGCTCAGTTGACGAAATTGACGTTTACTGTGTTTGTATTGAGCCCACCAACATATATTTTTTTTCAATTGAAAGATATCTATTTTTGTAATTACGTTTGTATAGTATAGTTAATACTGTATTAATTTTTATATCAATCCCTAGTAAATTAAATAAGTAAAATTTAGTTAAGAAATTTAGTAACAATTAAAAGGCTTTAATGGTTGTAAATTTATTAGTATCACTTACAATGTTTAAACCTTTTAAGACATACCAGTAATTTTGAATTTGTCAAAGGTCAAAAAAACAAAAGAGCCGATAAAGAAGAGTCTCAAAGGAAGAATCCCAAATTACACTCCAGGTGATGCGCACATCAGTTTTCGTGCGCACACGCGGCGGTGCACATTAGCCCCAACCAATCAAAATCATATATCCCGTTCTCCGGCGACTCTTCGTCGTGAGCTTCCGTCATGGCCACATGGAACGCATCCTCCCCTGCGGCGTCTCCTTGCTCATCGAGGCGACGAACGAAAGCTCCAGCGAGACGCCCTTCCTCCGAATCTCCACCACCGAGGAAGATGAAATCAATGGCTGAGATAATGGCGAAATCTGTCCCTGTGGTTGAACAAGAAGAAGAAGAAGACGAAGACAGCTACAGTAACGTCACCTGCGAGAAATGTGGTTCTGGAGAAGGAGACGATGAGCTTCTTCTCTGTGACAAATGCGATAGAGGCTTTCACATGAAATGCCTTAGACCCATTGTTGTTCGTGTCCCCATTGGAACTTGGCTTTGTGTCGATTGTTCCGACCAACGACCTGTAAGAAGTATGGATTTTTTGTTTCTTCGCTTTTAAATTTCCTAATTTTCTTGTGTTCTTTGTTTAATAAAAAAATGGATTTTTCTCTTGTCCGGTGAAATGTTTAGGGTTATCTCAGAAGAAGATTTTACATTTCTTTCGGATTGAGAAGCATACTCATCAAACAGACAAATTGGAATTGAGTCAAGGTGCGATTTTTGTTTTTGGATTTCATGATATGATCATAAAGTTCTTGAGTTGATGAATCTGACGAGATGTTTCACTTGATTAAATAGTTAGATGAATATGAAATAGCTTAACTTTGGCCTATTATATGCTTGAAATTTTGTTGCACCTTATGTAGGGTTAATAAGCATTGATGAGAACTTATACATATCATATACATAGATCATAGATGCTTCAGGATTAAACTAATAACAAGTGTTTGAGATTGAGATTTCTTTGTTTTGAAGAAGAAACTAGAAAGCGGAGACGATCTTGCTCTTTGACAGTGAAGAAAAGAAGGAGAAAACTCTTACCTTTGGTTCCATCAGAAGATCCTGATCAGAGGCTTGCACAAATGGGAACACTTGCTTCTGCATTAACGGCATTGGGTATCAAATACAGCGATGGTTTAAATTATGTTCCCGGAATGGCTCCTCGGTCTGCAAATCAATCCAAGTTAGAGAAAGGTGGGATGCAGGTAATAAACAAAAACAATCTTTCAGCCATTTATCCATAACTCTCTTATTTTAAGTTACTTCCTTGATTGTTTATCTCGGTTTTTACTTTTCGCAGGTGCTATGCAAAGAAGATTTAGAGACATTGGAACAATGTCAATCTATGTATAGACGAGGAGAATGCCCTCCTCTCGTTGTGGTATTTGATCCGCTTGAAGGGTATCTCTCTCTATTCCTTCGATCAACCTTCCCATAATGACAAAGTGGAGTTGTAAACATGTTCTTTGGTTATTCCGTTTGTACAGTTACACAGTTGAAGCAGATGGTCCTATTAAGGACTTAACATTCATAGCTGAATATACAGGGGATGTTGATTACTTGAAAAACCGAGAAAAAGACGATTGTGACAGCATCATGACTCTCCTTTTATCAGAAGATCCTTCAAAGACTCTTGTTATCTGTCCAGACAAGTTTGGAAACATATCTCGCTTCATTAATGGCATTAACAATCACAATCCGTAAGCAACAAATTCAAAATTGTTTTCCCCCCACTAAACTGGTTTATAACATTGAATCATCACATCACACTGATTGTTGCAGGGTTGCTAAGAAGAAGCAGAACTGCAAATGCGTGAGGTATAGCATAAACGGCGAATGTCGAGTTCTTCTAGTGGCTACACGCGATATATCGAAAGGGGAAAGGCTCTATTATGACTACAATGGTTATGAACATGAGTATCCTACTCATCACTTCCTCTGATCTTTCAATTCTAACAGTTCTACAGAGTCTCTAGATCAGATGTTCTTTTTGTTGCCATATTACAGGTCAATTATAAATGTAGGGCTGCTGAATATATGGCCTTTAATTATGAAGTTAGCGGTAGAATAATTGGATTTGGAATGACATTACAGAGATTAAGATGTGGCAAATGTCAATTGCTGAACTTTTGTTTGATATCAAATGAAATCCTAACCTTTTTCTTATATGTTCTTGGAGACAACTTCACCACCTTAAGTGGTTGCC
The DNA here is from genome assembly GCF_000001735.4 of Arabidopsis thaliana. NCBI lineage: Eukaryota > Viridiplantae > Streptophyta > Magnoliopsida > Brassicales > Brassicaceae > Arabidopsis > Arabidopsis thaliana. The sequence continues at coordinate 3,038,939 of NC_003076.8, read as the reverse complement.
AAATAAGTTATAATTTCTTTTATACTCTTCTTCATAAATTTATCAAAATGAAGAACTAATCCAATACAGTCATTACCTAAACAGAAAAGTATAATTACAGTACTTGCCTAGTGTCGTACTTCTTATTTCCAGTCACCGAAATGTATTAACGCCAAAAGAGATTCATCTGTTATGCATAATAATCGCATGCTATGAATTAAATGAACACATCCAAAAAGGATGAAGTCACAATTGTACTACAGTTTCAGTATTGAGAGGAAAGCTTTTTTCACTTTGACCACTTTGATTGAATCATATCTTTGAAATTTTAAGTGGTGCTTTGCTACATATTCAACGGCTCAACAAGACAGAGAGAAAAATATTACGAGAGGAGATAGAGAGTGAGAGAGACGAGCAAGTTGAAGGAGCAAAACTTGTAGGTGAGAGCTTGAATCAGAACATTTCAAAGGAGAGAGATGGCAAGTAACCCTGATTTTCTTTGGTGCAAAGAAGAGAGGAAGCAGGAAAGCTTCTTCAAAGTTCTTAAGCGTTCCGACATGTCTTCAGAGGACACGGTAAACTATGTTCTAAACTCTTTATGTTGTTGAATTAGCTTAGTCTAGAAAGGTTAAACTTTCGGTTTCTTAAAGGTTTGAATCTTGTCGTTAACTGTCTTTATGGGTCTAGAAAAAGCTTTTGTTTTTCTTTTCTGAGGAACTTTTTTCATGGTTTTGTGCTTCTCTTAGTTCTCAGTTCTCTGTCTGAATGTGAAGATGTGTACTTTATTTCTTGTGGATGAGATCTGTTCTGTTCATTTTCACCGTCTTGTTGTGTTTGTCATTTGTGTGTTATAGCTCACTGATTTCATGGTTAGATTTGAAACTTTGTACTCAGATTCTTGATGGGATGTGTAAAAGCTCACTGATTTTTCACTGTTTTATATTAATATCAGACATGTATCTTACTTATATCTTTTCATCTTTCTTTTATATAACCACAGCGAGCGATTCCGTACGACTTTGTGATAAACTTCTCTGACAATGAGCTCTCCGGAGACATGAAGTTCAGAGTGCAATGGGGAAACTCTTGGAAAGTAAAAATCTCCAAGAACCCGAGATTCTACTTCATGGAGAAGTCTGGATGGGAGAAGTTCGTGATAGACAATGCCTTGGGAGACCACGAGTTTCTTACCTTCACTCACAAAGGACAGATGAGCTTCACTGTGAAAATCTTCAACAAAGATGGCAAGGAGATGATGCAACCTCCGCAATCCAGAGCCTCTTTCGCTTCTTCTAGTAAGATTTTGATTCTCTGATTATGAAACAGTGAACCGGATTAAAGACATTGATTCTTCATACTTTTGATGATGAAACAGGTCGTGTCAAAACAGAACAAGATGTCAAGAGGGAGGAAGAGGTGTTGGTGTCTTCTGACTCGAGGTCTCGTGGCCCGACAACAGCAGCTGAAACTAATAGAGGAGGCAGCTACAAAAGGAAGCTCAACTTTGGGAAGAAGAAAGCTGAGGAAACCCAAACTTACAAGAGGACTGAGAGGACCCAAAATTCCAAGAGGACGGAGAGAGTGGTTAGTAAGGAGAGAGTTTATGCAGGCGAACCTTCCTCTTCTGTTGCAGGATTCAAAATCTTTATCTCGAAATCATACATCAAATCCCTGGTATGATAAGAGCACTAACACACAGTTTCTGATATTGGCTTTTGTGTCAAACTTGATATGTTAATGATTGACGAACAAAATTGGTTTGGTTTTTCAGGCGATCCCGAAACCTTTTGGAAATTATATGCCGAAGGAGAAAACAAGGGTCAAGATCCATCATCCAGATGGGGAGAAGACATGGAAGGTTGTTTTTGTGGTAAAAGAGAGGGGTCAAATTTTCTCTGGTGGATGGAAACGTTTGTGCAAGGAGTATCCTGTTGTTTTTGGGGACACTTGCAAATTCACCCTCATCACACCACTCGAGCTGCTTCTAGTTGTCTCAAAGCCATAAGAGAGAATAACTCACTGATGAATGATGCTGATGGATGTGAAGGTGCCTTGGATAACAAGCAACTGAAGTAAACTACTTTTATGTTTAATGGTGTTAGTTTGGTTATGTGAACTTTCCTACTCGTCTGTAGCTTTCATATGTTTGGGACCAATTTTTATTTGTTTCGTGTTTCCGTGAGACATTAATTTGCTTTCTCTTAGTTATATTCAGCAACCAAAATCTGTTGGAACTTTTTTTGAGGCAGATTCCAAATTTTAGTTTAGAACAGAATTAGTCAAAAACCGGTTTGTAGGATATATGGGCCCTTTTGTCCAAAAAAAAGAGAGGATATATATGGGCCCAAAGCCCAAACCCAGTAGGCGCTTCACAGAGTTACAGTCTCTCCTCCTCCTTTAGGGTTCTTCTCTCTGTTCAGAGATCACTTCTCCGACGCAGAAATGACGAAGTTCAGGAAGCTTGGTCGGCCGGCGGGTCACCGTATGTCCATGCTTAGGTTTAGTCTCCAGCTTTTCTTTTTGCTACGTCTCACTTTCTTTTTAGATAGAAATCGTTTGATTTTTGAAGTGTTGGTATCACTCAGGACTATGGTTTCTCAGTTGGTGAAGCACGAGCGTATTGAGACCACTGTCACTAAGGTATTGTACTGATTCTCTTTCTCCCATTGTCAGGGTTTAATTAGGGTTTATAGAATCTGCCATTTTCCTACGTCTAACTCAATTTCATCAGATTCTAATGTCTGTTTTGTGGAAAAAGGATACTCCTTAATAGCAAATTCCGATTCTTGAGCTATTTTATACTCACTGTGAAACGTGTGTAGTGGTATTTATTGATTGCAAATTTATATGCTAAAGAAAAAAAATGGATTTTGCAGGCTAAAGAGGTTCGTCGTCTTGCTGATAATATGATTCAACTCGGCAAAGAGGTATTTTTATGTTTCCTTCATGTCTTTGATACTGTTGTTGAACTCAAAGAGTTTCATATTATTCGATTACTGATTGATAACATTCCATCTTTTGTATCACACTATATGTGCCAGCTTTTAAGCCCTACTAAGTTCTTCTCATTTCTAATCAGCAGTACTATATGGTCTGATAGAGGTGTTAGCTCGTTATGTATGATAACTTCATCTTGGTGATGAAATTTATAGGGGTCACTCTCTGCTGCAAGGCGAGCAGCTGGTTTTGTGAGAGGAGATGATGTCCTTCACAAGATTTTCACAGAACTGGCACATAGATACAAGTGAGTCTTCAAATTCTTTTGGCATCATTTTAACAGTCCATTGCCTAAGCGCTTTGCATTATCTGGATATATATTATTTGTTACAGAGATAGAGCTGGTGGATACACAAGACTGCTACGTACTCGCATACGAGTTGGTGATGCTGCTCCTATGGCCTATATCGAGTAAAACTAGTTTCTTTTCTTTATCAGTCTTTCTGGTTTTACATTCATATCTCCATGTTAGATCAAATAAGAAGTGTTAATGATTTGGAAGCTTTCTGGTGAACTAATTTGGTCGATACTTGATACTTTGGATAGGTTTATTGACAGAGAGAACGAGCTTAGGCAATCAAAACCAGCAACACCTCAACCACCGCAACGAGTGCCATTGGACCCATGGGAAAGATCTCGGCTCACCAGGCAGTTCGCTCCGCCTAAGGAGGAGAAAATCCCTGATTCTGAGCTGTAATGTGGCATAAGCAATTTCCCTCTGTTCACCAAATATCTTGTCTCTGTCTCAAAAATGTATTTTCGTGATCATTTATCATATGCCACAATATGTTTTTACAGAAGGCAAACAATAAGTTAGCTTTTTCATTTGTTTGAACATTGAAAATGTACTCTTGAAAACATTAACAGGCTTAGAGAGACTCTTTCTTTGCCTATCTACCTATGAACTAAACTGTTAGTAAAAAATGTTACTCTCTTTTTCTTGCTCCTACAAGATTAGGTTAGAGTTTGAGATGCTAATCTCTTAATGTGTGCCCTATGATCGACCAAAAGCAGTAAAATTTATGTACCTAATGCATGGACCTTTTACCTAGTTAACTATCTTTAGGTGAACTACTTAACAGAACCTAAAACCCCAACTTGATTTTCCATTTGAAACCTACTCTTGTTTGAATTTAATGTTTATTTACCTGCCCTTTACCAGTTTCTGCGACCTGCATCATCCTCCTGACTTTTACAGCCATCTCTAAACCATTGAGATGGTGATAATGATAATGATGATGATGATGTCTACTTCGTTGAAAACTTTTGGGGATTTCGTTTTCTTACAACAAATTCTGCTTTAACGTCAAGCAAAACGCAACTTGAGATCCTCCTCCATACACATTTATGATTTTAGCCCAACACGCTATATATGGAATCATTCCCTGCATACACCTATAGGCAAAAAAGTTGCTTTCTTCCAAGTTTTGAAACTTTATTGTTTTACTTCAATTAGTCCTAAGACTATGAACTCTCAATTGATATAACATGAATGCAATGTTTGCTTTTATGTTTAAAACAGTTTATCAACTAAATTACAATGAGATGGTTTTCTTCTTTTAAAACATTCCTAAACCCCTTATAGTCTTAAAGATTGATTTAAGCAGACATCGAAGCCCACTCATCAGCCTGAATAAAGTTAGCCACCGAATACACATGAACATGCTCGTCCGGTATCTGACTGCTCCATGAAACCCTTTGTGACCTATCTGATCCCGGACCCGTGTTCTTAGATTCACCGTAATAAAGTGTCTTGAGCGCGAAATCCCCGCTCCAAGGTAACCATCCATCAGGAGTAATCAAAGCCTCTAAATTACAACCTATAAACACAGTCCTTGAGTAATCTTTCCATGGCCTCCCCAAGAAGTTCTTATGCACCTTAGGGTTAGCTTTAAACAGCTTCATGTACTCCTCTGTTCCGTTAATCAAACAGTTCAAGAACACGAAACCCGTGGACTGGGACGGGTCAATCCTTCCTTGGGCAGTGACTGCGTTTTTCTCGCCCTTTTCAGGGTTAATTTGACGCGGTGCGATTAGGATTTCACAGTCTTGGAAGACAGCAGCTGAATTCCCAAAGATAAAGTCAACATTTCCTTGGATACGACAGTTTTTGTAGAACTGACGAAGACCATGGGCATAGAGAGTGTCTTGGTTCCCAAGGAACTCGCAATTCTCGATCAGAGAAAAATCGCTGTCGGATCTAAACGCCACCGCTTGGTGAGCGTCTGGTCCCGCCGTGTTCTGGAACGTTAGATCACGAGCCATGAATCCATCTCCTACCACTCCTAAACAAAACAAAACATTCAAATCACATATAAATTCACTTTTGGCATTACTATTACAATTAACAAAAAAAAATGATTAATATGCTTATCATTTTGGAATAGCTCATCAAAAAAGTATTCTTTCACGTGACCAGACTTAAACCACATAATATTTATCTACATCTAAACTCTAATAACAATATTAAAATTATGAACTTTCAACTCTTAATTTATACAAAAAAACTATGTTGCTTTAACATTAAAAAGTTACGAGAGACACTCACCGACAGTTGCAGTATTGTACGTAGTGATCCCAGGCATACCGGCGTTTAACGAACCTGTAATGACCGTTTTGCCCATACCGTCACCGATAAACACAACGTTCTTCTTCTCAAACGGAACAATAACGTTCTCCTCGTAGACTCCTTCGCTAATCTTTATAACGAACTTACGCATTCCGTTATCCTCCGGCGCAGCGTTAACGGCGTCTTGCACCGTCTTGTAACCGCATTTTCCGTCTTTACACACCGTCACGTCTTCTTTTAAACCGGAAGGAAAACCCAAATTAAGCCCTGTACTCGGATCTAAGCCCAAACCAGGCCCAGTCTTTTCCCAAAACCCGTCACGTTCCGTTGCTGGGTAAGTCCACGACGCGACGTTGTCTCCGAAGTTATCGTACGATACCATCATGCTAAGCGCGTTGCTGGTGACGTGGATAAGTCCGTCGAGAAACGACATCGTTTCACCTACTTGGCTCGTGTCGTTGACGTACTTGAGCGCTGACCATGAATCGTACTGGTACACTAGAGCAGCGCTCATCCAAGCTCGAGCGTCTTTGATTTTGCCACGTGTTAAAGCTTGATCCGTCGATTGAGTGCGGTGCTCGGAGTAAGTGAGAAGCTGGAGACACGTGTTCGCGGCGTTTGTACGGTTTAGATTCCCTACGGACGAGTCTACAATAGACTTGATTTTTGATTGGGCGGTTTTGAGGTTTTGGAATGAGAATGAGATCGCTGAGTGAATGATCTGGATTGGTTTAGGATCCGGAGGAACCCGACCCTGTTCGGATAGGGAAGAGACGCATTGGTCTGGGTAACGAGTTGCGTTACAAGCGAGACGGATCTGAGCGGCGAGAGACGACGAAGGATTGACCGGAGAAGTGTCGCCGGAATTGTGGTGGTGGTGGTGACGGGAGGAGGAGGAGGGAGAGGAGAAGAGGAAGAGAGAGAAGAGAAGGATGAGAATGGAGGACATGGTTATGATTAAGAGACAGAAGCAACGTATTGGGGATTTTCTGCGGTGAGGATGATGATGGAGTTTCGAAGAAGCCATTAGAGACGAATGTGTGTGTATATATATGTATAGGTGTGTGTGTGTGTGGAAATTAATTAAAATTTTGGAAAGAAATAAAATTGAAATAAAAATAAGGAGAGATGGATTACAAGTCACAGACCATTAGAGAGTCACGGGCGGTGCGTAGTGGAACACTATGGGGGGGATCATGCGCGCAGAGACGGAGAGGAGAGAGAGAGATTGGAGTTTTGTGACTGTCCTTTTTCGTAATTACGGTTCTATTAGGGAAGATAAGGAGATTATAATAGATTGTCCGGTTAAGACCCCGGTTATGTATTGGTTTAATGTGTTTAGGTCCGTCTCACGCTATTGATCTTGATTCTTGACTTGCGGTTGGTAATTGTTGTTTTCTTAGTTTTTCTTTTTTTTTCATTTTTCCTAATATCGAATTATTGTTTATTTTGTTTTTGGATTCTTATTTTATACTCCCTCTGTTCCTAAAAGAGTGATGTTTTGGGTTTTTCACACAAAGAAAAGTAATTTTTATATTATTTATATTATTTTCTGTTAATTTAATAATATAAGTCTTATTTCTCTCCTCTCTCTATTGGTTATTAACAAAAATAATAATATTATTAACCTACAACATCAATCTTTATGAAACAAAAATAAAATCTAAAACATCAAATTTCATGGAACAAAGGGAGTATACGATTAATAGTCTAATTTTAGTAAGCAATCGGCTCCAAACACTAATCTGGAGATTAGAATATATGTTGATTTGGTTAGGTTTGGTATTAGCAAACACTATATCACCAGTTTCAAGACTCTTATGTCTATTCTGCAATTACAGATTTTATACATATAAATGTAGTTAAAATTTTGAATTTTTGTTTATAATATACTAAACTTGTAAATTTTAAAATCTAACTTGATTGGAGGTTATATCTTTAGTTAATTTGATAATTACATTTAAATCTCAACGTAAATTATCAAACGTTAAACTAGAAAGAAATCTGAAGGATGTTAGAAATAAACTAGTTTCAACAAAAATAACCTAATTTTTTTGATTTCATAATGAATACCAAATAGGCAATTACATACTAAAATCTCTGAAATCATTTATCTCATAAGTTTTTATATCCAACATGTTTGGTATATGTATATATTTTTGGTCTAAAATAACATAACCAGATGTTTGTAGCGGCCCATATTTTTGGCTCGTATAAGCCCACTAAGATGGATTCTGCACCTTTGCCAATGACCCAATAAAATAACTTAGGGCTTTAAGGTTCCAAACCCACAATTACCATCCTCAGGTAAGTCGGGGGCTCGGGGCCAGGTATGAATTAGTCCAAATCCCCAAGTTTAGACAACCGATTTTGAGAAGAATGTTGTTTTCCTTTACGATTTGGATGTTATATCTTCTCTTGTTTAATGTTTTCTTTTCTTTCTTTTTTTTTTCAAAAAATTTGGTGTTACTAACATATTGACTAATTAATATTATTTATTACAAATCCGTTGTAGTCTAGCTGGTCAGGATACTCGGCTCTCACCCGAGAGACCCGGGTTCGAGTCCCGGCAACGGAGATTTATTTTTACTAATTACAGACAAAATTTACCCAATCCTAGCAGGGAACATGACTGATGTTCCAACTAATTACAGGTTTTTGGTTATATATATGTTTTATTCTGTCCCAATTCTTATACTCTTTGGATTTCAAAAATGTTCGGTTTTACTAGGACTTGTACTGTAATTTAAGACGAGTGGGATCACATGCCTCTAAGTAAAATGTGTTAAATTAATTTAATCTAGTAAAAAAAATCATCTGAAATTGGCTAAATTGTTCTTTACTTGAAAAAAAAAAAAAACTGTTCTTTCACTGTCCCCACTCACGATGATTCAATTACCCTGCATGCTCATAAACCTGAGCTAAGGAATTCCTTTTTATAGAAAAATGCTTATCGTCGAACAAAATGTTGATCAGTGGATGTTGGAAAAAAAAGAATGTTCATTAGTGGATATATTAATCGTTGAATGTTAAAATATTCATCAAAACATATAATTGATTGAGTCTATTTGGTTTTTTGTTAAATGAGTCT